>NW_027040971.1:0-81166 GCF_037179485.1 Ochlerotatus camptorhynchus | reverse complement strand
ATGTAGCGATAATTATCATCAACTTCACTTTCAGTGTCCATAGCCAACTTAGGAACGAAGCTGAAGCTCTTCACCCTCTAGAACGCTACTGCCTGGCTGCGGAATCATTGAATTTAATTCCTCTTCCTCCTGAACATCACGTATTCGAGCTGCAGATCAACGTGATTAAGGTGATCATTGCCGACATAGACGATTCGACGGAGGGAGTCTAACCGAAGATGAGACTGCTGATGAAATTGCCCCGATTCTGGACCAGGAGTTTGCTGAAGAACTGGGGGCGTCCGATTAGTACCCTGATGAGCAGATGGAAGCAAATATTGCGGGTACACTTAGATGATGTACAGAAACGGAACGAGGCAGATCGAGAGTACATTTTAGTGGAAGCTATTTTATTTTATTTGTCTAATAATTATTATGATTTACTGCATGCAAAAAAATTATGTTTTTGTTTGTCACATTTGCAATTCAAATGAACAAATCATGAGAAAATTGAGCCGTAGATATTTGATTCAGTAATTGCATCAATCAAATCACAGTTCCCTTCCTGATGACTGTGTCCTGACTGAAAACAAATGCAGATAACCACCCATATTCTTGTTTCGTTCGAACCACACAAACAAATGTTTGTTTTGTATGGTTCGAACGAAAACAAGAATATGGGTTAATAGCGAACTGCGTATAAAATCATCATCTTGACATGCAAATTGACATATATGGGTCTCCCTTAGCTCAGTCGCTAAATGGATAGCTATAAAGTAGACTGCAGCCTCTGTCGGATAAGCCACCTGAGTGAGTTGAACGGTATGCAGATCGTAGTGCAGCAGAATATCATCACCAGGTTGATCAATGATTTTCATTACATATTTGAGCAGTTCGTTCCATGTGGTGATTGTGTGTTCTCGGATGAAAATCTTCGATAATCTGGACAAGTTAGATGGAGGAGTTCTAGACAGTTTATTGGATAAAATCGTCCTGAGAGGGAACATCTGGAGTGAGCTCGCTACTCTCTACGTATAGTTCATATAGGTCTAAGCGGCCGTCAGCACGCTACCTTACTCTTGTGCACATTTGGGTCACGGTTAGTATGGAAGCATGATTGTGTTTCATGTATGAGACCGTAGTAAAAATGTGTCTTAAAATATCTTTCAACAAGTCACCGGTACTTTTTCGGGGGAAATGTTACAACTCAGACAAAACTATTCCGTGGAGAATTTTTACTTTAATAGTATGTTGTTTGTAATTTTTCACCTGATTCATAAGATATCAGAGGTCTTAGGTCTTAGAAAAGTCGGTCTCCGTTACCCTAATACATGGCCTTCAGAAAATTTCCATACATTCAATAAAGGATCGTAGCGAGCTAAAACTCTGGCTGTAGACATACAAACTATTTAGAAATAAAACCACATCATTAGATCAAAGGGTAGACATTTTATATGTTTGAGTGAGGTTGGCCTCTGAAAGAGTCGATTTGAAATAAAGGTTTTAAGTGGTGTTCCATAACTTTAGCAGTATTCAATTGAGTTTTATCCAAATACACTATTCAATGCGTAATTAGCTTTTCTATTGACACTAGTTATGAATACGTCAAATGGCCAGCTGGTCATCCAAAGGTTCTATGGGTCACCAAAAGTAAAAAAAAAGTTACTACTCATCACGTAAAAGACTCTTACTCCAGAACGATAAGAGAATATTAATGCACCATTCGACGCGAAAATAATTTTCCATAATTACCGTAGAATACATCAAGAACTTAAAATTTCATCTAAGGGTTGTAAAATGAGAAACACATTTAGACCAACAAACACGACTTATTGAAAGACACTAGGGAATGGTGTGGATTCCACAATACAATACAATATTACAAAATTATGATTCCGCGACCCAAATGCATGCAATGTTCTCGCACAGCAGAGAGTAGAGCGATATGTCTACTGGCTGTATATTCATCGGGGTATAGTTATGAATCATGCATAGAGAGTAGCGAGCTTATCCGCCGTTAGGTGAACGGCCACGCCAGTTTTAGGGTCAATGAGCGACTACAGCTAGGTCAACCACATGTGTAAGTACCGGGGTATATGAACCATGCATAGGCTACAACGAGTTTACCCAGTATCAGGCCAGTACCGAGGCCTCTATCTACCATGCACATTAGAGTGGTTCAGAATATCGATTTTATTCCATCAAGCTTAATCGATTTCAAACTAGGTTCCAATTCCAGGTTAACACCATACATACGTTTGTATTCCCTTATAAACGGGTACCATACACAAGCGATATCATAAATGGTGCGACCATATCGCATAGAGGTAGGATGATATCCCGAATTGGTGAACTGAATTTGATGATGATTAGTATTCGATTCAATTAAATAATAATAGTGATTCATTCAGAAACATTTTTCCGTTGAATATGTTGTATTACAGAACAAGAATAATTATAGATTCTTCACAGTCCCACGCACATCCTTTTAATATTTATTACGAGCAGATAAATGGTAAATATTATAATTAAATTATACGTAAAAGATCGCATTGATACATTATTGTTTTGATACAAATGATTCTGAAGCATCATTGTTTTTGTTTATGATCTGGCATAAACGTCATGTTATATCACGCCAGCGTAATGTGAACACCTCCACTTGATATCTATATCATCTCGCTATATCACGTGATATAGAGCGTAATGAGAACGGAGTATTAATGAGAACGGGGTATTATCTGTAATCATACAGATTTTTGTCATTATTTTGATACAGATATCTTTATATACAGATCACAGATTTTTCAAATAAGGGAAAAATATGTTATGCTATTGCGAATAATAATCTTTTCTTTCTTTTGAACAGTTTAAATTCAATCTGAGCATCAAACCCAAATCGTCTTTTTCACTAAATATATTATTATTGTTTTAGCTTCGAATGGACTTGGAATCTTTTGAATGGACTTCTGATGTTCAGATGCTCTGTGTACACAGAAATTCAAAACAACCCAAAATTAAGTTCTTTTCACTCATCTCCCATGTTCCGTACGATAAGCCAAATTTGGGTAAACCGGCTCAAAGTAGTTTGCATTTAAGCACGGCAAAAAAAATTACCCATCGCTAAGTTATTTTCAATTTTTTCTACCCAAAATTAAGTTCAATTAACTCAAATTTGAGTATATCGCATATTACTCAATTTTGGCTTCTCGTACGGAACTAGACGGTTGAGTCGAATCTTTCGTTCTATTTTTGACAACAATAGCGAGAGGAAATGAAACGGGCAGAGGTCAAATAACTCAAATTTGAGTTTAAAAAACCCAAGCGATGGGTAGTTTTGTTTTTCTGTGTACAATGATTCTTTGACAGTGTGCAAAGAGTGCGTATCATTTTGTCATTTTTTTATGCATTTCAGTTTTGAGTAGAGTGAAAGAGATAGAACCAAAATATTCTAGTACATTTGGTGAAAATGCTAGTTCAATCCAATAGTAGTGTTGCCATGTGGTACAATCCAGTAGTAGTGGTGTTGCCATGTGGTACACTGAAAAATTGAAATAGCAGGTTAGTCACCAAAGTTTTCGAGCCGCTCCGTCTGTCACTTCGTTTGTGGTTTCAGGGTTGCCAAAAACCTTGATAAGCATACTTTTTAGTTGTACGTTTAGGTTTAGGTACGTTCGGCAGAGCGCTTGGCACAGCTTTTGACACAACTAATAACTCATCACTTTCAGTAAAACTTTTGTGTTAAAGCTTATTGAAGAATAACGGAGTTGAAAAAAAAACAAATGTCCAGATAAAGGTTTTCGTAATTACAGACATACAAAAAATAAAATTCAAGAAAATTACGATAGTTACTTCATTGAGAAAATCTTCAGCCGGAAACAGATTCGCCTCTCACAACTGGAACTTAATCTTTTGTATTTTCAATCTGCAGAAAAGATACACATCACTTAAAAAAATATTGTAGGATTACGAGATTTTTCAAATAGTAAAATTCTTTAGAGAGCAAACAATAGTAATTTTTCGAGATTCTTAACTTTGAACACAGTCCTTCCATAGAGGTAACTCTAAGACTAGAAGGTCCCGAAATAACGTGCTCAGCTTTTTGGCTCAGCTCTGGTACTCTCTTCGGTCCCAAGCAATCGATTCACCCCTCGAAACATAGGAAAAACCAATAACCTCTCATTTTATCTGTCAAACTTTCATAGCGAATAAAAACAAACATTGCGTAGTACTAGAATTTTGACTAGAATGGGATACGTTAGTCGTTTGCTTGGGACCAATAGGCTAGTCAAGTAGTGAGCCAATTTCAAATCGTTAGTTTCGTATTGATTGTTGGTCCTTCTGAACTATGAATTAACTCAATGGAGATTTCATAAAGCTCCACTAAGATCATAATAAAGAAATTTTACAGATTTGTTTATGGATTTTTGTCAGTCAGATACAGATTAAAAAGATTTTTTGCTATAAAAATACAGATTGAAAATCGAAAAAATGTGGCATCACTGAGCAGAAGCATCATTACGTGAGTGAGTGTCAAGCAGGTAAGATGCGTCCGGGTCAAAGATGGAAGCTTAAGGAATGGGTGGTTTCCTGATGGTAGATCACATCTTCACATTTGGCGACCGTGACAGGTCTTTTCATCACAGCGGAAAGAAACGAATACAAATTTTGCCGTTGATGCAATTTGGAAGGAAATCACTCATTCCGCAAGCTAAAATAGAACAAATTTATTAGGCTGGAAGTGCAAAATCAAGATGACTGCCACAATGGCTAGTACGGCAAGGAATATTGGTAAAGAAACAAACTTTAGTTTAACCACAAACGAAGTGACAGACGACTAACTGGCGAAGAAATCCATTTAAATAATGTGGTTCACTGTAATAGAATTTTCTTGGAAGCTTGTGCCATCATCCACCAGATGGGTTAGTTTTTTGTTTTGATTTGAACAAAGTTGATTTTGTGTACAATGATTCTTTGACAGTGTGCAAAGAGTGCGTATCATTTTGTCATTTTTTTATGCATTTCAGTTTTGAGTAGAGTGAAAGAGATAGAACCAAAATATTCTAGTACATTTGGTGAAAATGCTAGTTCAATCCAATAGTAGTGTTGCCATGTGGTACAATCCAGTAGTAGTGGTGTTGCCATGTGGTACACTGAAAAATTGAAATAGCAGGTTAGTCACCAAAGTTTTCGAGCCGCTCCGTCTGTCACTTCGTTTGTGGTTTAACCCTGTGGAGGTAGTGCCAGTTAAAAAAGCAAGTTGAGAGGACTGAAGGTTTTCGTGAACAAAAGTAGAAAAAACGCTGATCTCTGATTAATAAAATGCGAGTTGTGAGAACAGCTTGTTTGAGAATGTGTGTGTGTTCAATAAAATAGTGTGTTGAGAGGACCGCAAAGCAGAGCGTGTTTAGAGAACCACTCAAGTATAGCGTGTTGAGAGGACCGCAAAGGAAGAGCGTGTTGAGAGGACTGCTACTTTTGGGAGAATGTATGTGTGTTCGATAAAATAGCGTGTTGAGAGGACCGCAAAGCAGAGCGTGTCGGAAAGATCGCAAAAGTAGGGCGTGTTAAGAGAACCGCAAAAGAAGAATGTGTTGATAGGACCCAACCCCGGGGCAACTTGACAAGTCCAGTACATTTCCAGTGTACTCCGAAAATTTGGTGCTGGTGGTTCTGTCAAACTCACAAATTTCAGAAGTGTTATCTGAATAGGGCGAATGCAGATATGTAAATAAAGTAAATAAAATACTGAACATAAAAACAGATAGCCTCATCTGTTTCTTGAAACTTCAAGTTGGTGGGGAACAATGTTAATTAAACGGACGGGTGTAACAAAAGACAATCACTGAAATTTATTCGTTTTAGAAGCTCATTATGAATATCTTTTGTTGAGAGACGCTTATTTTAATTTATTTTATTTATTTCTTCATGTTTGAATGGATATACGAAATGTTAGTGTTCACACAGCAAACCTGCTACTCACCGCGAATAAGAATCAATTTTGTGTTTTTTTTCACCCCTCAATAGAAAGATGGGGAAGTAAACTGTTTTTAATGATACGGCTTTTTATTGCAAGTCTTCACCGCACAAGTATGCTCAGAAACATTATTCTCAAGACTGATAATATTCAAGAGCAAAATATAATAGAATTAACCAATGTGTTTTTATTTCTATTTGATTATATAAGAAAAACTTCCATCAATCTGTTCCAATTTGTTTGGATTTATTTAATTTCACCACGAAAATCATAAATCGCTCTTTTCACATGGCATTCTTGCTTGTTGCTTGACATCCACACATGGTGAAACAAAAAGTTGCCTTCCCATAGAGAAATACCATTGCGGCGGTGAAGGGCAGTCCCTTTGTTTACGTTGTGTGGCGACATCTACTATTTGCAAGTGGGTACGTGAAACTAAGATTATCTGTCACCTTGCCGGGGAGTTGATAGGACCACAAAATTGATAGTGCGTTGAGAGGATCGCTGGTTTTGTGAACAATAAGAAGAGGAAAAGTGCGTCTGAAGCACCACTGATTCCTGTGAAATAAGCTCGGAAATAAGAAACAAGTTGTGAGAACTGCTTCGTTCAATGTGTTTGATTAAATAGGGACCGCAGAAGTAGAGCGTGTTGAAATGGATTGTAATAAAAGGAAGAAAACAGCGGGTTTAGTGGACCACTAGGTTTTATATACAAGCGAGTATGAGCGTAAGATAATCCACCTCATGAATAAAATTGCAAAGGACAATCATGGACTAATAGAGGTAACTCTAAGACCGCTGGGTCCCGAAGAAAATCATTATTATTTTTGGCTCACTCAGTACCAGAACAACGGTCCCAAGCAGTCCCAAGCTATTTCACTCACCCCTGCATGTTCTGCATGAATCCACACACCCCTGATGTTATCTGTCAAACTTTCATAGCGAATCAAAACAAACATAGTGTAGTAATAGAATTTCAACTAGAATAGGATACGTTAATCGTTTGCTTGGGACCAATAGGCTACTAAAGTGGTGAGCCAATTTAAAATCGTTAGTTTCGTATTGATTGTTGCTAATACCATAGAGGTAACTCTAAGACAAGTAGGTCCCAAAGAAACGTGCTCAACTTTTTGGCTCACCTCTGGTACTATCTTCGGTCCCAAGCTTGTCGAATCACCCCTCGAAACATAGGAAAAACCAATAACCCCTCATTTTATCTGTCAAACTTTCATAGCGAATCAAAACAAACATTGCGTAGTACTAGAATTTCGACTAGAATAGGGTACGTTAATCGTTTGCTTGGGACCAATAGGCTACTAAAGTGGTGAGCCAATTTAAAATCGTTAGTTTCGTATTGATTGTTGCTAATACCATAGAGGTAACTCTAAGACTAGAAGGTCCCGAAATAACGTGCTCAACTTTTTGGCTCAGCTCTGGTACTCTCTTCGGTCCCAAGCTAATCGATTCACCCCTCGAAACATAGTAAAAACCAATTACCCCTCATTTTATCTGTCAAACTTTCATAGCGAAGCAAAACAAACATTGCGTAGTACTAGAATTTAGACTAGAATGGGATACGTTAATCGTTTGCTTGGGACCAATAGGCTAGTCAAGTAGTGAGCCAATTTAAAGTCGTTAGTTTTGTATTGATTGTTGCTAATACTATCAAGCCTTGCGAATATTTGTACTTGTGTAAAGAGCAATATGGAGTATCGAAAGTTCCCCTCCGTAAATGCGCTGGAAAAAGTTAAGTCAGAATATGGGTGTATATAACGTTCATAACGATAAAAAAAGTAACTCCTGTCGAAGCATGATTTAATTTATACTAGCATAATAAATAGTGGAGTAAGAATGAAACAATCGAATTAAATTGTATTGTATAAGACAATTATTATCATTCCCAGATTAGCGAACGGGAAATTATCTAAGCTAAAATGTTCACTCCGGGAAAGTATGTACGTGCTCCATCGGTTACGTCCGAAAGCGATGCGGAGGAGTTTGTGCGTGACGATGAAGTGAACGGGTTGTACGTGCGCGCTCTTCCTAGTCAGCACGTCGGAGTGGAACTGGTTGACGACCCGTATACAGACTATTCAATTGTCACACCAGACCATCAGCTGGAGCTAGAAAATCGAGTTAAGGAACTGTAAAATGTCATTTAAGAGCTGTCCAAGGGCCGTAGCGATCCTCGTCCCGAGAATTTTCCTGCCATTCCTGCCAGCACAACACGCATTTCATCTGAGATCGCTGTTGAAAGCACTATCCGTTGGAATAACATCACACCTTTCCGAAGAACATCCCGGCTACTAAAATGTGGGAAGCTTGGACGTGCTTCATTGAGGATTTCAAGAAGAAGGAGAATGTGCTGTTAATTTCCATGCACGGTTGACAAGGAAAGTTCAATTGTGTGGCTACAGTCCGGATGATCAGGACCATTTCGTTCGTAATCAGCTTTTGAGGGGGCTCCGTAATCAAGAGCTCAAGAAATCTGCTCGTATGTACGGTCATGATTCAAACTTCATCGTGCAATCAGCAACTCGGGCCGAAGCATTTCAAGCTGAGACTTTACCATCCGTAATTGAATCCAACGCCTTAGCAGCAAGCAACAATCAGTACCGTGGTTCACAATATCGATTCAAGCGCGGAACAGAAGATAACCACAGGTTTGTGATTCCAGCGAAGAGATTTCATGCGTACGGGATGTCATCTAACAGAGATAAAGCGTCAACAAGAGTTCCAGTAAGCCGTCGTAACAGATGCTCCAGATGTTTTCGTGCGTCCCATAGAGGCACTGAATGCCCGGCAAAGAGAAGGAGTTGCAATCTGTGCGGCGTGGTTGGGCATTTTGCTGTGGCATGTCGTAACAATCGTGTAAATTTGGTGAAGGGTGAAGATATACCAAGTAATGTAAGCATTGACGATTCCAAGAAACAGGTAATAAATTAGCTATCTATAACCATAGAGGTAACTCTAAGACTAGAAGGTCCCGAAATAACGTGCTCAACTTTTTGGCTCAGCTCTGGTACTCTCTTCGGTCCCAAGCTAATCGATTCACCCCTCGAAACATAGGAAAATCCACTAACCCCTCATTTTATCTGTCAAACTTTCATAGCGAATCAAAACAAACATTGTGTAGTACTAGAATTTCGACTGGAATGGGGTACGTTAATCGTTTGCTTGGGACCAATAGGCTAGTCAAGTAGTGAGCCACTTTAAAATCGTTAGTTTCGTATTGATTGTTGCTATAACTGGTTTGGAAAAAAAACATTTATATCAATGGAAAGCAATATATGCTATGAGTACATACATCTGTGTTTCTTGTTTGTCACTTGTCTCCATTACAGCAAATCAATGCCCTATCGCTCCAAGACGTGTTGATTGATTGTCGAGTTGGTTCATTTAGTCCGATTAAGTTTATGATAGATTCTGGAGCGGATGCAAACGTCTTGGGGGTGCAGACTGGGACAGCTTGAAGAATCAACTTAAGATGGATAAAGTTAAGCTTGTACCACTTGAAAAGCCTATCAACAGGAATCTGCAAGCCTACGCCTCCAATAAACCAATGGAGGTTGAATGTGCTTTTACGGCAACAATCGAAGCAGCTGGCTAAACAAAACCAACGGTTACTGCTGATTTTCTTGTTGTGAGGGAAGGCAGGCGATCCTTGCTTGGGAGAGCTATAGCCAGTGACATGGAGCTTCTGAAAGTAGGAGAAGTGATAAACAATTGTGAATCTGAAACATTTCCTAAAATGCCAGGAGTGAGGGTAAAGTTCAACGTAGATTACTCAATACCCCCAGTGCGCAATGCATATTATAACATTCCCACTGCATATCGCGAGGGTGCACGTCGAAGACTCGAAGAGATGGAGGCACGAGGGATTATTGAAGAAGTCATCACAGCACCTCAATGGATTAGTGGCATGTCCGCAGTTCCCAAAGGGAAAGATGACTTTCGTTTGGTGGTGAACATGCGGGCCCCAAACAAAGCCATCAAGCGGGAGTATTTTCGGATGCCATCGATGTACGAGATGAGGATAAAATTACACGGCGCTAAATTTTTCTTCAAGCTTGACCTCTAAAATGCATTTTACCACCTTGACCTGAGTGAGGAATCCAGGGATCTAACAACGTTTCTATCAGAAAATGGAATGTTTCGCTTTACTAGATTAATGTTCGGTGTCAACTGCACACCGGAAAAATTCTAGCGAGAAATGACGCGTATTCTCAAAGACGTCAAGAATAAAATTGTGTATATATTTACATTACACATTACAACCACGAAATCGCCTCCGAAGGAAGTGTTGTCGGGTCGCAAAATCAAGCGTGGATTGCCACTTCTTCACCCTGGAAAGTCAAATCATGACGAACACGCATTAGAAACTCGATATGGTGAAGCGAAATTGCAGTCAAAAGAACGAGAGGACGTTCGACGTGGCGCTAAGGCATGTAGAGTTAAACCAGGAGACACGGTTGTCGTAGAACGCCCATCTAGGACAAAAGGTGAAAGTAGATTTGGCATGAAGCGATACGTTGTATCCGAAGAACGTAACGGTAGTTTGGTTCTCTGCTATCCCGATGGTCAGCAACTTCAACGTCACGTATCGCAGACAAAAAAGGTCCAAGAATGGTGAGAGCAGAAATCGAAAAACACATACGTCCTCAACCGAGGGGGACGACTCTATCTACGATGCAGAAAAGATTATGTTTTACTGTGGCCTATCTACGATGCAGAAAAGATTATGTTTTACTGTGGCTAGCTGCGCACACGCTGAGTAGATAGAAAGAAGATTGATGGCGATTCTGAAGATTTCCTGAAAAAGATGATACGCGATGCAAGTTGATGCGAGAAATGAAAGAAGATTTTTCGAAGATTGATTCGCTAGTGTGAGATTTGTTGAGCATCTAGACTTAAGGTTTAGATGTGTCGCCCCCTCGTCCTCAACGGCCTATCAGAGATAGGAAGATTCCATCCTATCTGTCTGAATACATCCATTCAGTGGAAGATAATGCTTGTGATTATTGGAAAGAAGAATAGCTTAATTAAATCTTTTATTAAGCCAACAATAGTTAATTTTAATTTAGCATTTATTTGCTATGTCCATTCCCCGGGCCATGAATGCAAAATAATTACCAATCATTCCCTCGTTTTCACCTGGACAAAAATGTAAACAATAACAAAACTTTTCTCGTTTGATTCAGATCTTTTCCGCGTTCCACGTAAGTATTGTTTTTAATTGTGAATTTCGGGAAATATATGCAAAATTTCCGAAAATCTTGAGACTTGAGATAAGTAAGTATGCTGCAGTTCAAGCTGAAGTTGCTAAATATAATCATTTTTTCTGTTTTTTTTCCGTCGATCTTGTTTTCCGTACTAAGTACCAATGCTCCCGACGCCAGGAAGGCATCAGGACCAACGGCTTCACTTCCCTTCCGAAGGAAGGCGTGATCATTGAAAAAGAAAACAAAACATTAAAAAAAAATTGGCCATATAATTTTGAATCAATAAACATATTTTTATTTCTACTGAGTGAATTGTCAGACTTCATAAAATAAATATGATTGAATCAACAAGAAATCTCTTTTAAAAACAAACATATTTTTGTTGTTGACCCAGCTACCAAATTTGACAGCTTACGTCAAAACCATGAAAGCTTTTGTAAATTCGAAAAGATTTTCTTTTTGATTTAACAATCCATGGGTTCTTAGAAACAAAGGTACTGGATTGTTGAAATAATAATGATTTCTTTTTGCAGCCAAAACAAAATGAAATTCTTATTAATTTTACGTCAATTATTGATGAATCTACGCGAAACTGCACCAGTGCATGCGACACCTAGGTTTGAAATCCAAACCCACAAAAGTGATGATATACTAAAAAATATTCCATACGATTTGACAGCTAGCAAAACGTCATTATCATTTTCACATCATTTCCATCTGCTGGCTGACCGTAACCAGACCCCCTTCACTCTTTGGATTTTTTAGAGACAGATAACAGCGCCAAACGGTTTGTGACGAGACAACGTTGAACTGCAGCGTTGGAAGAAAACACGCACGCCAACATCTATACATGTACGAACCCACACAACTGAGCAGACGGTACAGCGCAAATCTAAACACGAAGCGGTGTCATCACTCATCATCATCATTCAGCTTCGGCTACTTCCGTTTGCGTTTGCTTCTACTTGCTACTTCCTACGTTATAAAATAGGAAAGTAATGATAATTCCAATGTAATTTTTGAATAGAATGCGTGCTGCGTTGGCCAAAGAAGACGACATATTTTATTACGTTTAGCAATGATTTCGATACGTTGCATTTCCAGTGACTGGGGTGTTGAAATAATTCTTTAGAGAGAGTGAATGCTTTTCCCATGTTTACTTCTATGCTTATTAAGATTCTTTAGAGCATCAGCTCCGCAAATCATCAATTACTATTAGAGATTTGCATCTTACTGATACCGGTGGTATATTGGAAACTCTTTCGCTCGAAAGCAAAACATATTACAAGCACATCATGATGCGCGCTTGGATGTGTGATTGTTTTCTCAGGTGTTTCTGTTGCGTATTAAGTGGTAATGATTGAAAATCGGAACAATCACAAACAAGTAAGAATCTTGCTATCGCAATATAATGATGATGACTTCGAGGATGATATCGTCCTCTTTCCTCGGCTGATCATCAACGTAAGCATTGACATCTATCATGCTGACACCTGTCAGTTATTGAGCCCAGGTGGTGAAGTTGGTGGGGAACTCCCAACAGTTTCAATGTGCACTCAATAGATAGCACTGTGATCACATACGGGTGGTAATTATATGCCTTGTACACGGACAGAAAATTGTTTGCATTGAACCAAAAAAAATCTTTAATTGTATTTAAGCAAACAATTCCAGTTGAAATTATATTTCTTTTTGTTGTTTCAATAATACTTATTCATATAAATTCAAAATATGATTCTTTTTGTTTTAATCAGCCACTTTTCAAATGCAACTATTGTAAAAATAACAATATTCTATTATTAAGCCAACAATAGTTAATTTTAATTTAGCATTTATTTGCTGTGTCCATTCTCTGGGCCATGAAAGCAAAACTAACTACCAACCATTCCCTCGTTTTCACCCGGACAAAAATGTAAACAATAACAATACTTACGCGTTCCACGTAAGTATTGTTTTTAATTGTAAATTTTGGGAAATAAGTGCAAGATTTTCGAAAATCTTGAGACTTGAGTTGTGTTTTTCTGTTTTTTTCCTTTATTTTTTTCCGTCGATCTTGTTTTCCGTACTGAGTACCAATGCTCCCGACGCCAGGAAGGCAGCTCCCACATCTGGACCCTACATATCGACCCATCAACTCATGAACCGGGGGCTTTTATTTTATGCCTCAGAAATTCAATTACAATTTCTGCAATTTTGTTTCAAAATGAAAACGAAACATAAAAAAAAATGCCATATTATTTTTACATCAATAAACACATTTTTATTTTTACTGCGTGAATTGTCAGACTTTATAAAATAAATATGATTGAATCAACAAGAAATCTCTTTTAAAAACAAACATATTTTTGTTGTTGACCCAGCTGCCAAATTTGACAGCTTACGTCAAAACCATGAAAGCTCTTGTAAATTCTAAAAGATTTTCTTTTTGATTTAACAATCCATGGGTTTTTAGAAACAAAAATACTGGATTGTTGAAACAATAATAATTTCTTTTTGCAGCCAAAACAAAATGAAATTCTTATTAATTTTACGTCAAATATTATTAGTTTTAAAATATTTTTTTCTGCGTGTATGAGGAATCGATTAGTGGGATATCTTGTTAATTAGATATCTTTGATATCTTGTTAATAAGATATCTTTGATATCTTGTTAATTAGATATCTTTGATATCTTGTTAATTAGATATCTTTGGTGCAGCACATGTTTGAAATGATCGGTGATGATCCTGTGGAGATGTTAATGCTTATATCGGCATGATCTAACCGATTATAAATAGTTTACTTTTCGGTTCGTTAATCGATTTAACGATTATTCGAATGAAAATCGGACATCACTAGATGAATGTGAAACGTCATTTCAAATATAAGGCCGTTCATAAATAATGATGCAATTTGAAAGGGACCGGGGCTAATCACAAATTACGTCTCCATGGTAACTGAAATAAGCACGAGTGTTCACCGGTTGAACAATCGTCGCCTACCTCGCATAACTGGTTCCAAACGTAAACAAGCCATAAGAAACCTACAGGGTTTGTTTACGTTTGGAACCAATTTCATATAAGAATGATCAGTTGGCTGATTTGACAGCACGTCCCACCCCAGAACGGAACCAACTAAAACCACAAACGAAGTGACAGACGACTTACTGGCGAAGAAATCCATTTAAATAATGTGGTTCACTGTAATAGAATTTTCTTGGAAGCTTGTGCCATCATCCACCAGATGGGTTAGTTTTTTTGTTTTGATTTGAACAAAGTTGATTTTGTGTACAATGATTCTTTGACAGTGTGCAAAGAGTGCGTATCATTTTGTCATTTTTTTATGCATTTCAGTTTTGAGTAGAGTGAAAGAGATAGAACCAAAATATTCTAGTACATTTGGTGAAAATGCTAGTTCAATCCAATAGTAGTGTTGCCATGTGGTACAATCCAGTAGTAGTGGTGCTAAAACCACAAACGAAGTGACAGACAACTAACTGGTGAAGAAATCAATTAAAATAATGTGGTTCGCTGTAATAGAATTTTCTTAGAAGCTTGTGCCATCATCCACCAGATGGGATAGTATTTTTGTTTTGGTTTTGCTCAAAGTTGATTTTGTGTACAATGATTCTTTGACAGTGTGCAAAGAGTGTATCCAAGGGGTGGTCACTCTACACACTTGTTTTGCGCCAACTTTTTTCTCAGTGTACCTCAGCGTGCCGCAGCTGCACCGGCAGTGCCAAGAAGTCATTGAACTGAAATTTGATTGCTTGTGAATAATGCCTGGTTTGGCAACCCGGTATTTTAACAGCTCTTGTTTTTGTTTTGTATTTCAATGTTTCCAAAACGACACGGACTCCAGTTGGGACTACACACTGGATGCATCCGTCTCCAAGGATGCCTGCAACGGACGAGCTCCGTTGCTACACGATCCTTCTATTTTCGGCGGAAGGCCGACCCCGCACAACGAACGTCAATCATTAGTCAACCAACTCTTATGGGAGCCGGCGGAGGAAACGGATTTGCACCGAATTTTTCACCGCCCGAGCATCATCCGTCGGAAAACTGGAAACCAACCCCGGCCGGAACACACGTCGGACTGATGAAGGACGCACCGCTGACCCAAAACGGAAGAACCAATTTTCCAAGCAGAACTACTTGTCAGAGTCCACCAACCCGTACACCCTGCCGGACAATTCGATCAGCTTCAAGGTCTACAGCGCCTCCAAAACAATCGCTTCCCAGGCCAGCAAAAATCGCATTCTCAACTTCTTCAATACCCCACCCGTATGCCGTCCGAGGATCTGCTGTTGACTGCATTCACCATCAAGGACTACCACCCGTCGCAAGTGCGAATGTTCCCGCTGAAATCGGAAAGTTCCTCCTCCGGATTGGTCGAGTTCCCGAGCGTAGCCCTGGCGGTGAACACCATCATGAAGTGCAACCACAGCGCGATCGATCACAAATAGGCAAAACTCCCGTTCATTATGAAGCTGTTAGTTCGAAGTGTAAAAAGGCAGGAGTAAAAATAATTTGTTGAACTATTTGAGATTTTGCCAAGACGGTCCTCCACCATTATATGTTGGACGATGGAATGATTGGTGTAGCAGCTACCGCCATGGATGTATTCGAGCAGTTCGAATGGTCGGATGGTATAGTTTTTGTTTGGTTGTTGACTTTCCGATTAAAACTCAAGCACCGCTTGTCGTGACCGGCCCAAGATTTCCAGCGTCGGCCACGGCTACACGAATTAGCGATGCTGCTCCCACGGCTGCGGCTGCTTCCAATGCTGCTGCTGCTTTAGTTGCTGCTGCTGCTGTTCCTTCTGCTGGTCCGTTTCCTCTAAAATTCGTAAAAAGACGGACCAACAGCAGCATTGGAAGCAGTCGCAGCCGTGGGAGTTGCATCGCTAGTTCGTGTAGCCATGGCCGGAAACCTCGGTCAGGTCAAGATACCGCTGTTAGCTGTTCTTCGCGAGGTTCTTCGTCATCTGGGACGGGGAGGAAATGTGGATGCGACTGCCGTCACGGGTGTAACGATTTTGAGAATCCATGGCGAGACTTGGAGGAGATTCACGGTTGTTTTGAAAATAATTTGACTAGGAGTGGCAATATCAATAACATTTTGACACATGCGCACTGCGCAGGCGCAGTGAAATATCAGAGTTGCCAGTAACTTTAAAGATCATAAAAATTGTAACCATGGGTGCCAAACAACGCCAATGACTGCACCCGGGTGTGCCCAATTTTGATTTTGGCACACTGTGTAGAGTGACCAACCCCTTGAGTGTATCATTTTGTCATTTTTTTATGCATTTCAGTTTTGAGTAGAGTGAAAGAGATAGAACCAAAACATTCTAGTACATTTGGTGAAAATGCTAGTTCAATCCAGTAGTAGCAACAATCAATACGAAACTAACGATTTTAAATTGGCTCACCACTTTAGTAGCCTATTGGTCCCAAGCAAACGATTAACGTACCCTATTCTAGTTGAAATTCTATTACTACACTATGTTTGTTTTGATTCGCTATGAAAGTTTGACAGATAACATCAGGGGTGTGTGGATTCATGCAGAACATGCAGGGGTGAGTGAAATAGCTTGGGACTGCTTGGGACCGTTGTTCTGGTACTGAGTGAGCCAAAAATAATAATGATTTTCTTCGGGACCCAGTGGTCTTAGAGTTACCTCTATGATAGTAGCACAAACGAAGTGACAGACGGAGCGGCTCGAAATTTGATTTGACGCACTTACATTTGAAATTTTCGAGTGTACCTCACGGCAACACTATCTACTCATATGTACTAGCTTAAAGTAGGGGGTACCGTATGTTATCTCTTTTTATCTAACGAAAATTGAAAGGGAGAGCCTGTTGTCAAACAGCATGTCATTATGACGTTTAGTTGTTATCTGCTTTTCTTTTGTATAATAAAAGATCATACACACTTAGTTTTTTCTACCGAGCTCGGCTGTGCAAATCTCGGCAAAATAAGTTTCACTGAGATCTCAGCAAAAGTGACATTTGATTGCTGAATCTCGGATAATGTATAGCCGAATCTCAGCAAAGAAATGAAATGTTTGCTGAGATCTCAGTAAAACTTCTTTTGCCGAGATTTGCACAGCCGAGCTCGGTAGAAAAAACTTAGTGTGTAGGCCAAAATGATTAGGGGTGAACACATCGGGTTAACATTTGCTTACAAGTGAACGATGTTGAGCTGTTAATGGCTCGCGCTTGTTGCCATTGTTGCTACAGATTTCTTCAGTCCGTGCTTCTAACCAAAGTCATTCGCTCCTCCGTAGCGCAACTGTTGACGGTCTTCGGGGAGTCGGAGGATGGTGATAGGAAGGAGGACCTACTGCATTTGTAGGCATTGCTGGAAACACTGAGGTACCTGATTGGAGTGTGTCGCGAGCTGGTGGATGGAATTCGATGGCGCTTTGTGCTTAGAATTTATAATTTGGCGGTGAAGTTCAGTGGGAAGGTGGTAAGTTTAGTTCAGGCATAGCATTTGATAACGGCACAAAAGCATTTGTAAACAAACTTTCTAAGGCCCTTTACACGTGAACCAAAGTACGCCCACGCAAACCAACATCATCGGATAGGGGCAACGGGGCAACTATCATCTTTCCGAAAGTGGTATTGGTTTGCGTGGGCGTACTTTGGTTCGCGTGTAAAGGGCCTTAGAAAGTTTGTTTACAAATGCTTTTGTGCCGTTATCAAATGTTATGCCTGAGTTGATTTTGTTTAGAAGGATTCTGTGTAATAAATTTTACTTTTTCAGGATAAACGACACATATTAGTGCAATGCGCTTGCTTGCTGGAAGATTGCCATTGGGCGGAAGAGCACACGGAGCTGTTGCTAAGGGTTAGCCGGGTGGTGCTCAAGGCGATATACGATGCACATACAGGCAAACGGATCAGCAAAGTTTATTTTGTCTGGATTGGATGTGATCTGCTCCACCACAATTCGATTGTTGCGGCATTGGTCCGAGTCTGACGAGTTTGCGATCCGGGCGAAAGCAGTAGGGATCTACAACGATGTGTTCGATAACTCAACGGTGCTGCTGTATCGACTGTTCAGTGTGTATCAGAAACTTTTCGTATCAGTGATATATAGAGAAGTTTAGCGAGATGGAAATGGCAGAATTATTCCACAAGAGTTTGCCTAATGGAAATAATTCTTAGCTTGGGTGAGGCTTCCAAGCAGTACTTACAATTAGTGGAGATTCCTTTCCACCCTATTAAGCACAACACGCACTCAGTCTTTCTTAATTCAGCACAGTATAGCATCAAACTAAATGTTATTATTACTGATGACTTCCAAATTTATTTATCTTTCTGTACGTACCGTAAGATTTAATAAAGAGAAACCAATCGTTGAGATATTGTCAAAAGTCTAACACTGCTTCTTGATGCCAAACTCGGCCTACGGATTCTAAACTCGGCCTAATGCATTGAAACGCCATTGAAACGCCAATGAATTCACTTCGGCCTATCGGATGAAGACAAAAATTGATTCGGTTGGAACGCTTCTTTTGTTTTTGGGAACAATGGGTGCAAACCTTCATACCACGCGTTCTCATTGACTTCGTTCGGTAGCTTATTAACTGAAGTATCGTACCAAACCCATAATTTACTTGTTAACTCTGAAATCATGGATTTATTTGATGTTTTCTGCTCGATAGGCCCAAAATGGGCGATTAGACCGAAGTAGTTCTCTACCCTATTTTTGAAAGAATAGAATCTAGAATAGAACAGCCAACGGCATGTTCCGTATAGATTTTAAGGAAGTATCTCAACTTTTTAAAACAGCTCTGTTCTGGATATGAAAACGCTGAAATTCATATCAGAGACATTCAAAATCCTCAGTGTGAATTCCCCTCCGGATCAGCTTTTGGTAGAAATCGTTATATTCATCACACTTCAACTGCGGATACATTTGGATCAAATTAAGCAGCAGGCTTCGGAGATAGCCGAGCCGATCATTGAATTGTGCAAATGTTGGTCAAATTCAGTAAATACTGCCCTAGGAATCAAGCCCAGATTTGCTCCCGCTGTGGAAGCTCCAGTTGGAATTTTGTGGATTACATTTCAACGATAGTTATAAACTTGGCGATGACCATGTTCAAGGCCGGACAGGAAATCAGTCAAGACCTGGTCGGATTGGTCAAATGATTTCTGAAGCATAAAATGCTAACTCTGGACGATTTGGGATGCGACAAGAAGCAATCGCTGCTGGACTCCGGGTTGCGATTTTTGGTCAATAGGATACAAAGTGATTGGTGAGGCAGAAGGAAACAAGTCAGCTCTTTCATTATCACGACGTTCTTATGCATAATATAGTGTGACGTAACGTTGGATCATGTGTAAGAACACCATGAGAACAAAAGAGACGACTACATTCCTTCTGCCGCACCTATAGTAACGCACACGGCTCCCGCACTGACTGTTCCTTACTTTCTCACTCTAATCAAAATTTCCTTCGATGAGTGAGAAAACAGCACCCCGTCAATGCGAGTTGCCAGATCATTGCACACAAAACCAACTTGAATTAATTCAAAACAAAATACTAGCGAACCTGGCGGTGAGGGGCGGAAGGTGGACTAAAATTCTATTACAGAGAACTACATTATTTTAATTAATTTCTTCGGAGAAAGTCGTCTGTAACTTCGTTTGTGATAGTAGTGTTGCCATGTGGTACAATCCAGTAGTAGTGGTGTTGCCATGTGGTACACTGAAAAATTGCAATAGCAGGTTAGTCACCAAAGTTTTCAAGCCGCTCCGTCTGTCACTTCGTTTGTGGTAGTAGTGTTGCCATGTGATACAATCCAGTAGAAGTGGTGTTGTCATGTGGTACACTGAAAAATTGCAATAGCAGGTTAGTCACTAAAGTTTTCGAGCCGCTCCGTCTGTCACTTCGTTTGTGCTAAAACTCAGTGCTACCACAAACGAAGTGACAGACGACTAACTGGCGAAGAAATCAATTAAAATAATGTGGTTCGCTGTAATAGAATTTTCTTAGAAGCTTGTGCCATCAGCCACCAGATGGGCTAGTATTTTTGTTTTGATTTGAACATAGTTGATTTTGTGTGCAATATGATCTTTGACAGTGTGCAAAGAGTGTATCATTTTGTCATTTTTTTATGCATTTCAGTTTAGAGTAGAGTGAAAGAGATAGAACCAAAACATTCTAGTACATTTAGTGTTGCCATGAGGTACAATCTATTAGTAGTGTTGCCATGTGATACAATCCAGTAGTAGTGGTGTTGCCATGTGGTACACTGAAAAATTGCAATAGCAGGTGCGTCACCAATGTTTTCGAGCCGCTCCGTCTGTCACTTCGTTTGTGGTGCTACCATAGAGGTAACTCTAAGACCAGAAGGTCCCGAAGAAACGAGCTCAACTTTTTGGCTCATCTCTGGTACTATTTTCGGTCCCAAGCTAATCGATTCACCCCTCGAAACATAGGAAAATCCACTAACCCCTCATTTTATCTGTCAAACTTTCATAGTGAATCGAAACAAACATTGTGTAGCACTAGAATTTCGAATAGAATGGGGTACGTTAATCACAAACGAAGTGACAGACGGAGCGGCTCGAAAACTTTGGTGACTAACCTTCTATTGCAATTTTTCAGTGTACCACATGGCAACACCACTACTACCATAGAGGTAACTCTAAGACCACTGGGTCCCGAAGAAAATCATTATTATTTTTGGCTCACTCAGTTCCAGAACAACGGTCCCAAGCAGTCCCAAGCTATTTCACTCACCCCTGCATGTTCTGCATGAATCCACACACCCCTGATGTTATCTGTCAAATTTTCATAGCGAATCAAAACAAACATAGTGTAGTAATAGAATTTCAACTAGAATAGGGTACGTTAATCGTTTGCTTGGGACCAATAGGCTACTAAAGTGGTGAGCCAATTTAAAATCGTTAGTTTCGTATTGATTGTTGCTACTACTGGATTGTACCACATGGCAACACTACCACAAAAGAAGTGACAGACGACTTTCTCCAAAGAAATTAATTAAAATAATGTGGTTCTCTGTAATAGAATTTTAGTCCACCTTCCGCCCCTCACCGCCAGGTTCGCTAGTATTTTTGCTTTGAATTAATTCAAGTTGGTTTTGTGTGCAATGATCTGGCAACCCTCGTTCTCGCTCGCGTTGACGTGGTGCTGTTTTCTCACTCATCGAAGGAAATTTTGATTAGAGTGAGAAAGTAAGGAACAATTAGCGCGGGAACCGTGTGCGTTACTGTAGGTGCGGCAGAAGGAATGTTGACAACTCTTTCGTTCTCACGGTGTTCTTACGCATGATCTAACGTTACGTCACACTAGATTATGCATAAGAACGTCGTGATAATGAAAGTGCTAACTTGTTTCCTTCTGCCTCACCACAGCACTTGCGATTCTCCGTCGGTTTCAGGTGCATTCTTTGTGTCATAGAGATTGCTGACGTTTATCTTACGCACACTACGTCACGTATACGTATACGCAAAATGTTTTCATCGGGATCATACTTTAACAATCTCCACCAGTCCAAACACTAGAAGTTTTGGAAGGTTCTCCCTCAGTACCGATGTGCGGTATAAGAGGTGAGGAGAAAGGAAACTAGTGGACTCTTTCGTTCTCGCGTCTTCTTATGCAGCAACAGACGTGACGTCACGTCTGCTGTTGCATAAGAACACCGTCAGAATGAAAGAGTCCACTAGTTTCCTTTCTCCTCACCTCTTATACCGCACATCGCCTCAGTACCTGAAAGCAGCGTGATACCAGCTGACATTCGCTTAATGTGGGTAGTGAAATCCGGAACATTTTCTCACTTTTGAGCATCAACGTCAACCCGGTTTCGAATCGCATTCCCACTTGAGGGGGCACCGTTGGCAGTAATCCACTGCGCCGTGGGAAAGACCTGACTAGTGCTGGAAAATTCACCGTCTAAGGAAGGTCACCATTAAAATTAAATCAACCTAATTTTCTTCGCTGTAATGTACTCCGGATCAGACTCGCTGGTGGACCGTTTTCGTGGGACGGTTTTCGACCCGAAAAGCTACAATTTGAGCAGTTTTTCAAAAGATTTCTGGCAGGCGTCTTGGGACGCACGATCTCCTGTCCCACCGAGGCATCCGTTAGCGTGTCCGTGTCGGAACGGATGAACTCTTTGATCGACTTCAATTCTACCATCGATTTTCGGCACTGCTTTTTTGGTCAAATTCACACGATAGTTGAAATCGAACACGGTCGACGATCCGGCGGAAGATGCTTCGTCTTCATTGTCCGAAGAAGTCAACGATTTGATACGACCGGTTTGGCTCGAAGCAATTTTTCGACGGAAGTTCCTCGAAGTTTTCGACGGAAGTTCCTCGTGGCAGTGGAATATAAATGCCACGCTGCTGCATCTGCTGACTAAAGTCGTCCTTGTTGTTGCACAAAGGGCACTTGAAAAAGTACCCCGCCGATTGGGCAAACTGTACCATGCAGCTCCGATGGAACCAGACATTCTGACAGCACGAATCGATTCCAGCTTCCTGTACGGTCCCATCTTATCGTAGCAAATCCCACAGGCTTCGGTCCCGGATTATTTCACCTTACCCACCAGCGCTACGTGCTTATCGCACCACGACTGGAACGTATCCACGTAATGCGACAGGCACTCATTCTGCATCCCACAAAGCGTCTGAAATGAACGGAAGCACTTCTTCGTGCAACACAAAACGTTCGCATACCGTTCCTTGGGGCCCATGCATTAATTATGTCACGCTAAATCGAAGATAAATTTACCCCCCCCCCCCCCCCCTATCGTGACGTTTTTCCTATACCTACACGCAGAAAAAAATATTTTAAACGTAATAATATTTGACGTAAAATCAATAAAAATTTCATTTTGTTTTGTCTGCAAAAAGAAATCATTATTGTTTCAACAATCCAGTATTTTTGTTCCTCAAAACCCATGGATTGTTAAATCAAAAAGAAAATCTTTTCGAATTTACAAGAGCTTTCATGGTTTTGACGTAAGCTGTCAAATTTGGCAGCTGGGTCAACAACAAAAATGTTTGTATTGAAAAGAGATTTCTTGTTGATTCAATCATATTTATAATAGAAGTCTGAAAATTCACGCAATAGAAATAAAAATATGTTTATTGATTCAAAAATCCGGAATGATTTGAGATTTGGGCGTAATTGCGTTTGAAAACAAACACGTCAATCACTGATTTCTCTGGAATAAAAGCTCAATCTCACAAACAAACTATACCAAATGATAGAGGAATCATTCCTCTATCTCATAGTGTTATTAATTTTCGAGATTGAGCTTTTATTCGCGAGAAATCAGTGATTGACGTATTTATTTGCAAATGCAATTACGCCCAAATCTCAAACCACTCCGGAAATAATATGGCCGATTTTTTTATGTTTTGTTTTCTTTTTCACTGATCATCCTTCGGAAGGGAAGCAAAGCCGTTGGTCCCCAGTTAATTAGTTGATGGGTCGATATGTAGGGTCCAGGTGTGGGAGCTGCCTTCCTGGCGTCAGGAGCATTGGTACTCAGTACGGAAAACAAGATCGACGGAAAAAAAATCAAGGAAAAAAACAGAAAATTGATTATATTTGGCAACTGCAGCTCGAACTGCAGCATACTTACCTCAAGTCTCAAGATTTTCGGAAATTTTGCACTTATTTCCCGAAATTCACAAGTTTTGTTATTGTTTACATTTTTGTCCGGGTGAAAACGAGGGAATGGTTGGTAGTTATTTTTGCATTCATGGCCCGGGAAATGGACACAGCAAATAAATGCTAAATTAAAATGAACTATTGTTGGAGTTGCAGTTGAAAAGTGGCTTATTAAAACAAAAAGAATCCTCTTTTGAATTTATATGAATAAGTATTATTGAAACAACAAAATGCAATATAATTTCAACCGGAATTGTTTGTTTAAATACAACTAAAGTTTTGTTTGGTTCAATGCAAAAAAATTTCTGTCCGTGTAATACATTGCTTGTCACAAAATCTTAGACCACACCCCCCCCCCCCACCCCCCTAGAGCGTGACATAATATATGCATCAACCCTTGCAGATGTAACACTTTTGTCCTCGCATACGATGATACGAGCTTCCTCATTTCTGATGTCCTCCTCCATGAATCCGAAGATTCCCTCCTCGTCTTCAGGTAACAAGGTACACGTAGCAGGTATAATGACTAGTTTTGCCACGTATAGTGGACCAGTCCAGAATAGTGCAACGATACAATTATCAATGAAAATTATATTGATGAGATCAAATTTGTTCGACAAAAATCAATTTTTTTATTGGTAAGATGCTTAGCTTAACAAGCCCCCTTTTTTATTGTACATTTCTCATATACCATGATTTTCGTTGTGATTTTATGGTAGGGGTAAGAGGGGCATAGTGAACAAGTGGGGCATAGTGAGCATCCCATGCCTCAGCTTGGTCTTCCGGCCGTTCGGACCAAATTGGTTGGTGGTAGCCTTATACATTTTAAGAATAATCAGCAATGGAAATTTGCCAAAAGGTATAAGGGGATTTTTATCAGTGCTGGCATCGGTAGCATTGGTGCTCAGTACGGAAAACCAGATCGACGAAAAACAAATCAAAGGAAAAAAAAAAAAGAAATGAGATTAACAGAACTTTATCTGTACAAGTTCAGAAAAAGTTTCATATTTTTGAATTTCCTGCAGAGTTTTAAACTTTTTCGAACAGTCCGCAATTCAAAAACCCAGTAAAACATTACTGACTGGATTAATGTGTATATGTTAGGTGCAGCTTATCTGCTGTAATATTCAACAACTTTTTTTTTTACTGTTTCCCTAATAAAAAACTACCATAAATGAACGAAAACCCAAATAATTAAATTATTCAACAAATGGTTTGGATGATACCCCGAACACGTCGTTAAGCAAAATAACCATAACAATTTTATTAGGGTTGGTTTTCAATTTCAGATTGAATTCCAATTTCCCATTTGCATCGACGTAAAAACTTGCCGCAGCTTGTTAACCGAGCTTGTGCTGCATAGGCGGAAGAGATAACTCCGTTGAAAACTTCATCTGCATGATAACTGGAAAGTTTGATAACTGGTACTTGTCGATGACGATGATCTCGTCTAATCAACCAATTCGACAGGGACATCCACTACCCGCACCCGTACCGGAAAATGTTTTGAATGATGAATAAGAAGAGGCTGAGCAGTAGAGGCAGCAAGAGACAAAAGCGTGACATTAAATCCTATGTCCCGATCGATTCGTACAGAAGTTTCAATGCGCCGCCTGTTCGGAAAGGATTCCCCGTGACACTACGCGAAGCATGCCGGCCATACCTATCGGGTTGATATCGATCCAGTGATCGATCTGTACGACGAAACTACTGCCACGGCGATTGTAATCCGCTCCATGAAAGTGCAGCGGCAAGTGACGATCTACTGCGACAAATGCAACGTGCCTAAGAAATCGGCTTTCAGATTAGTATTCCACCGGTTGGTTTGGCAAACACGACCAGTACTCGCACTGTCTGGTTCTGCAGAATAATAAGAAGAAGCTGGAGCAGACAAAACTGATATCCGGCAGCTTGGGTGTACCCTTCCAGTTCCGCTACGGAGGAGTGAATGTATACCAGCATACCGAGTATGGCCGGGTTCTGTTTGGCGTCTAACAACGATGTCTATGTCTTCTCGGTCGCGAATGACTGTGACTTAGGCTTCTAGCACGGACTGAAGAAATCTGTAGCAACAATTGCAACAAGCGCGAGTCATTGACAGCTCAACATCGTTTACTTGTAAGCAAATGTTAACCCGATGTGTTCATCCCTAATCATTTTGGCCTATGGTCTTTCATTATTCAAAAGAAGCGATATAATGACATGCTGTTTGACAACTGGCTCTCCCTTTCATTTTTCGTTAGAGAAAAAGAGATAACAGGCGGTACCCCCTAGTTTAATCTAGTACATATGACTAGATAGTGTTGCCGTGAGGTACACTCGAAAATTGTAAATGTAAGTGTGTCAAATCAAATTTCGAGCCGCTCCGTCTGTCACTTCGTTTGTGACACTACTATTGGATTGAACTAGCATTTTCACCAAATGTACTAGAATATTTTGGTTCTATCTCTTTCACTCTACTCAAAACTGAAATGCATAAAAAATGACAAAATGATACGCACTCTTTGCACACTGTCAAAGAATCATTGTACACAAAATCAACTTTGTTCAAATCAAAACAAAAAACCCGAATTTATCCACCTATGGTGTGATCAGACCCTTCTTACTTATTCAAGTTTATTTATTTTATTGTCATTATCAGTGACCAAGCCCCCCACCCCCGTGTCATCCAGTGACGCTACGCCACTGCCTGGGGGTACCCGGAATATATCCGGGTGTAGTCTATTTAATGAGGCTACCAATCACCTTATCATCGTATTTTAATGTGATTTAATGGGTTTTAATTCAATTCATATTCAAGCAACTTCCCCGGGGTACCCGAAACATGTCCAAGTGTGTCCAATGTGGTCTGGAACACTTAACACGACTTGCATTGATCTTATTTTTGAATTCTGTAGTAATTTGATGTGTCGCATGATGGTTTTAATACGTTTTCCGTTAAATCCAGCGTGAAGGCCCATATTCACCGGATCTTATTCCGGCCATATCTCCGGAACCGGTTCACCGATTCCAAAACCGTTCAATAGCGTTCAATGGAACCCCAAGACCTATCATTTGGCGCCGAGTTTGTCCAAATCGGTTGAGCGGTTGCTGAGAAACGTGAGCGCATTCATTTCGTTACATACACACACACACACAGACATGTTCCGATCTCGTCGAGCTGAGTAGAATGGTATATGACACTCGGCCCTCCGGGCCTCGGATCTAAAGTCGGTTTTTCAAGTGATATCTATACCACAGACAAACAGACGTAACTCTTTGAAAAACTTGTTCTTGAAAACATAGTATCTCAAAACATATAACTTCAGTGACGACATCTATCTGGCTTCTCGCGGAAAACAAGCTTGCCCGCTAACTCGTAAACAATATTGCATAAAATTTCTATAGAATATATAGAAACGTCAAAGTGATCCGATGCCAGCGCTGCGGCGAGTAGTTCGCGGAACTGATAATATTCAAATCAACCGTTAAATGCATGAACGAAGATACACAATGAAGAGTTACTTTGTTATTTATTTAATTACATCAACAGGCTGGATGAAGCCCCAATGATTTAAACCTTATCAACTATGGTAAAAAAAAAAATACATTCAAGCATGGTCATAACATAAAAAACATTAAAAAACGTATATCTTATAGTCAATATCTTAACTCCTGCCGGCGAAAAACAGAAGAAAACTTTCGACGAAGCGCATCACGGGAGAGATGAAAGTCGAAAACGGATGCAACTCTGTTGAATGTTCTCTGCAGTCCGCAAATCGCACCGTACGCTCCATAATTTGTGCGACGTAGAGGCAGTCTTAGCATAAGGTTATTACGAAGCGGTCGGGGTTGAACATTCAGGTCAATTTGCCTCAGGATAGCCTCACAATCTGTCCTTCCTTGTAGAATATCGGCCACGGTAAGGGCTCTGTTTGTGTCTCTTCTAGTCCGGAGAAGTTCTAGGTCGATAAGTTGACAACGGCTTTCGTAGCTTGGTAATCGAAACGGATCGTTCCAAGGCAATCTACGCAACGCAAAACGAAGAAAGCGACGTTGAACAGATTCAATTCTCTCGGCACCGTTGTTGTAGTTTGGGTTCCAAACCGCTGAACAATACTCAAGCGTCGATCGAACAAGCGAACAATAGAGAGATTTTAGACAGTTACGTTACGTTACGTCTGTTTGTCTGTGTCTATACCCTTCTTTGTAAGAAGGGTAAAAACTAACCCATCTGGTGGATGATGGCACAAGCTTCCAAGAAAATTTTATTAAAGCGAACCACATTATTTTAATGGATTTCTTCGCCAGTAAGTCGTCTGTCACTTCGTTTGTGACGTTAATCGATTTGCTTGGGACCAATAGGCTAGACAGGTAGTGAGCCAATTTAAAATCGATAGTTTCATATTGATTGTTGGTGCTACTATCTACACGGATAGAAATCTCCTTATACCTTTTGGCAAATTTCCACTGCTGATTATTCATAAAATGTATAAGTCAACTAATAAGCAGACGCCTTGCAAAAAGTTAATAAAGATCATGTGTCAAATGAAATGTATAAGCGGTCACACATACCTTTTATGCATTCTAATAGGACCTATGTGGTTTGTCCTATGGAATGTATAAGGCTGATGCTTTGGCAAAAATGTATAAGTGAAACACATGAATTAAATAATTGATTTTCGTTTCGTGTACTACTTTATTCTCTTCCGTCAAAAAAATGACAACTATCTCTTCCGCAGTAGAACAACAATCAATCATTCTCGCACCAACCAGCAGCGCAGCAACAACTGGAAAGTAAAAGCTAAGTCTTGGTCGTGTCCGCGAAACCATTATCGTGAATTTTATTACAAAGTTTAAAGTTGAATAATCTAGATTTTCTTTGATACTGGTCGTGAAAGTGTAAATATCAATATTAAATTTATCGCGTTCTTTATTTTAATTCTCTATTAATTCGGATATCTCCTATAAAAATAGCATAAATAGTGTTTTTTAGAATAAGTTGTATATACTAGTGTTAAGAATAGTTTTTAAGGACAGTGTAAGGTGTGAATGAACTGTGACGTCGATGAAGAGGATGTGGGGTTTGAAATAGAATCAAACCCCCAAGAATTTGTTTTACAGGAAGAACGTTATGGAGTGCGTAGAAAGTTAGAACAAGATTCAACGGAGTCGAAGAAAAGGAAAGAAATGGGGAAGAAGAAAAAAGAAAATGGCGTTAATTCAACTGATGGTGAGGTAGCGGAAAAAGCCAATATGGCGGATTCTTGTTGCAGCACAAATCCATTCGGAGGTATGAATAAGACACTAACACATACACAATACAAAACCAAAGACATGACACTCACACAGACACAGACAGTAATAGGCACACAAACACAACAACAGCTAGACCATACAGGGAAAAAAGGTACAACCAAGAATACCTGGGAAAGAAACACCACACACACCACTTTTTTCATAGAACGACAAAGCAATGAAGATAAACAAATACATCCAATGGAAATGGCTAAAATTTTGCACAACGTTCAAATCCGACAGTATAAGGAACTAAAAATGGCGGGACAAGGTCGATTCAGAATCACCTTCAACCGACCCAAGGATGCTGAACAACTGATTAACTCAAAATTGTTGAAGGATGAATTCCACTTCAAAATCTACATACCAAACATGCTAAAGCAGACAATAGGAGTAGTTCGAAACGTACCACCCTCTCTCTCAGAACAGGAAATACAAGACAACATTCAGGCAGGAAAGAAAAAGATCACAAAGGTAGAAAGGATTAAAAAAATGGTCAATAATCAACTCAAACCGACATACAGTATCAAAATTTACGTTGAAGGACAGGAACTACCACAGGAGGTTTCTATTTTTGGAATACTAGCGAAGGTGGATTTCTACATTTTTCCTATTAAACTATGCTCAAATTGTTGGCGCTATGGTCATAAGATCAAAGCTTGTAAAAGTACAAAATCACGATGTGTCGTTTGTGGATTGGAACATGACAGTAATGCATGTGGGTCACAACCACGTTGCATACACTGTGCTGGACCGCATAAAGCTAATGACAGGAACTGTAACGAAAGAGTAAGACAAGACAAAATACTACATACAATGGCAACTGAAAGACTCACTTTTGCAGAAGCAGCAAAGAAATTCCCTAGACAAAAATCAGTTCAAAACAGGCTACAGTCCCCACTAGATTTTCCACTCCTCCCAGAACCAGATAAACTAAACCTAGACAATAACAGTCAGCAAAAACAATCACAACTACAACCAAACACTATAGTTCCAGTTACAGACATCCAAACTATTGTAAAGCATGTTAAAGGAAAACTACTTGAACAACTGAACCTTGGCACATTAATGAACAAAATCAAAACAATCCAGGATACTATCATCAGACATAACGAACAACTGATCGACAAGGAAACCAATAATGATCAAAAAATATTGACAGATATAATTGAACAGATAAAAACTATAATTAACCCGGAAGTAACAATAATCAAACCTAACCCTTTGACACATAACCAAAATGCATCAACTTCGAAATCTTAAATTAATGCAACATAACATCACCAGTATAAGACCATTAGAAACTCGAAAAATTCTTAAACACTTCCTGAGTACTAATCACATAGATATTGCAATATTACAAGAAATCTGGATTAAATCAAATGAAGAATATAAATTTCCAAACTATAAGTTCATTAAATCACTAAGACCGAATGGTTACGGTGGTGTTGGACTGTTAATTAAAAACGAATTGCAATATGAAGAAGTTAGACTTCCGAAAATAGAACCAATAGAAGCTGTAGCAATAAAAACATTAAACACAATACCAGAGTTAATTATAATTTCTATCTACATACCTCCCTTACCGATAAGAAACCAAGATATAAAAGAACCACTGAAGAAAATTTTTGATTTTATAGAATTGCAGAAAATATCAACTATATTAGCAGGCGATTTTAACGCACATAGTAAAATATGGAATCAAAACCAAAACGATTGTCCTAGAGGAGAACTTCTTCTAAACTTAATTGAAATGACAGATTTAGTGATACTTAATGATGATTCACCTACATTAATAAAAACTCCCAATACAACTCCATCCACTATAGACCTTACATTAGTTACACCAGAAATAGCATGTAAAATTGATTGGAATGTAATTGATGATGAAATAACCAGTAATCATAAAATCATAATGTTTGAAATAAATAATACAGCTAAACAATACTTAATCAATAGAAAATATATAAATAAGAAAAAAGCAATAGAGGGAATCAATAACATAGAAATAACTGAAATAAAGGATCAATATGATTTAATACCAAAAATTCAAGAACAAATAGAAAAGGCAAAATATACTCCCAAAAACCTTAATTGTAAAGCCAAAGTATGGTGGAATAATAAAATAGACAATTTACATAAGATCAAAAATAAGCATTTAATAGAGTATTTCAGAAACCAAACACATGACAACCTAATGAAATTTAAAAAATCAAAAGCTAAACTGAAACAAGAAATACGAAAGGAATCAAAAAAAAGTTGGAATGATCTAATAGAAACCATAAATCCTGAGATGGACCAGAAAACCTTATGGAATACAGTAAGAAGAATAAGCGGAGGTTTTCCCAGCAAAAATAATATCCACTTACTTAATGATGGTAAATTAGCAGATACATTTATGAATCTGAATTTTCCAGAAATACTTACAGATTTGAAATATACACCTAAACAGACAAATGAAAAAATTACCATAGAATATATTCAAGTTCATAAACTAATACACTCAAAAAAAGACACTTCATCTCCTGGTTTGGACGAAATATCATTTCAAATTTTGAAAAATACTAATATTAAGCTTCTCATTAAAATTGTTGAAATATTAAATAAAGTAGTTAATACTGGAGATTTACCAGAAGAATGGCGAGACATTAAAGTGATACCGATATTAAAACCATCAAAAAACTCAAATAATGCTAACTCCTACAGACCTTTATCAATGCTTTGCGTTTTGCTTAAAATTATAAACTTCGTAATCAAAGTTCAATTGAATACTCATATTGAAACAAACAATATATTTTCTATCTATTCGTTTGGATTCAAAAAGAAAGTATCCACCATTAACTGTATCAACACTTTAGTATCTCATGTGCATGAAGCTAAAAGAGAAAGTGAGATAGTATTAGCTACATTTTTAGATATGACAAAAGCTTTTGATAATGTTAATGTAGATACGTTAATCAACATATTAGAGAATATTAAAACACCTATAGCCATTACAAATTGGATTTATTTTTATCTAAGGAAACGAAGGGTTATTCTCAAACTAAATGACAGCACTGAGATAGTAGCAACAACTAATAAAGGTTTACCACAAGGCTGTCCGCTTTCGCCAATACTTTTTAATGTATATACAAATAATCTCCATACTTTAACTAAAGGTGACAGGATTCTTTTCCAATTCGCTGATGACTTTACCGCCATGGTAAAAGCAAGAACCCTAGAGATTGCTTCTGAAAAAATGAATGAATTTTTAAATGACATTAATACAATATTAAAACAATTGGGGTTGGTTATCAACTCAGACAAGTGTGCTACAATAATATTTACAAACAAATACCATCCTAATACAAACATTTTGATAAACAACTACCCAATTGAAGTAAAGAACTGTCATAAATTTCTTGGAGTTCAAATTGATCATAAACTCAACTACAAACAACATATAGAGTCTGCAGTAATCAAAGCCAAACGGAAAATAAATATATTAAAAATGATTGCAAAAGGTAAAAAAGGAGCTCATCCATCTACAATGTTAAGAGTAGCAAAATCAATAGTACAGCCACACTTAGATTATGGTCTAACAATAATAGCATCTGCATCCAAAACAGTTTTTACAAAATTAGAGACAGTTCAACACCTATATATAAGAACTTGTATGAGATACCTTAAGTCTACGCCAAATCATGTAATATTATCAGAAAGTGGTATATTACCAATGAAAGAAAGAGCAGAATATTTATCCATTAAAGAAATAGTAAAAAATCTATACCATCAAAATACACCAATAGTCACATTCTTAGGAAAATTTATAAATTCGAATGAGTTACCTAGTCAGACTTCTTTTTTAGAAAAAATAGCAGGAATAAACAATTACCATCTAATTCAACTGGGTACAAAACCTTCGTATAACACCACCACCAAATTGAAAATAAATACAGAAATAAAACATCTAAAGAAAAAAGAAATTTCGACAGTAACACAGAAAACAATGGTTTTGGAATTAATCGACAAAAACTACAAAAATGAATATCTGATATACACAGATGGATCAAAAATCGATGAAAAAACCGGTTATGGTTTTTATGATAGTATAGAACGCATATCCTTTAGTGGGAGACTAAAAACCCAATTTACAATAATGAATGCCGAAATATTCGCAATATTAAAAAGTGTAGAATATATAATTTCCAAAAATATAAAAACTGCAGTCATATTAACTGATTCCAAGAGCGCTGCTCTTCTAATTAAAAACAATACTAATAATGATAACTTTTTAATTAATGATCTATACAATAAAATTAAAACCTCTAATGTCGAAAAAATTATAATACAGTGGATTCCAGGACATACTGGATTAATTGGCAACGAAAGAGCAGATTTAGCAGCTAAAATGGGTACAAGCAGGCAACAGATAGAAAACACTCCAATAACCAAAGATGATTTGATACTTAACATTAAATTAGAAACCACATGCATGTGGAATCAGAGATATAAGTTAATATCTGAAGAAAAAGGAATTTATCACTATAGTATAATGCAAAATATAAGATTAAAACCGTGGTTTGAAGATATAAAGCTTTCCACTAGAGACACCATAACTATTAGTCGATTACGAACAGGACACTTAGCTACAAAAGATAGGCTAAATAGATGGGGTTTAATATCCTCCGACAAATGCGAACACTGTAATGTCACTGAAGATATAACACACATCTTACACAAATGTCCGAAATATGATACAAAGCGCTGCAAATACCAATCACTTATACAAAAAGAAGAAATAGTTCAAATTCTTAAAGGCACTAACTATCAAAAAATCAAAGAAATTGCTAAATTTTTGGGAGAGATAGGAGTTAATATTTGAGACTAATTGATTCGAGTAAAATAAGTTTAATAATATTTACATTAGTAGCCACCCGTCACTGAAATGATAAGATTTTTCAATTAATCGGTCGTTCGAATATTTGACGTTAAAATTGTCATTACAAGACTTGGCTGTTATGGACCAACACGGTCTGCGCCAAAGCGAGAGGGAAAAAAAAAAAAAAAAAAAAACAACAATCAATACGAAACTAACGATTTTAAATTGGCTCACTACTTGACTAGCCTATTGGTCCCAAGCAAATCGATTAACGTACCCCATTCTAGTCGAAATTCTAGTACTACACAATGTTTGTTTTGATTCGCTATGAAAGTTTGACAGATTAAATGAGGGGTTAGTGGATTTTCCTATGTTTCGAGGGGTGCATCGATTAGCTTGGGACCGAAGATAGTACCAGAGCTGAACCAAAAAGTTGAGCTCGTTTCTTCGGGACCTTCTGGTCTTAGAGTTACCTCTATGGTAGAATGCTAAAAGTAAACTTCGCTGCTGTTCGTCGTTGTTCTCTCTTCGAAGCTTTTTTACCCATCGCAGCAACCGAGGGGCCTTTAATGACAGTTAGAACAATTATATTTTTCAAAAAGTTTACTTATTGAAGAAAGCAAACTTATTGGACGGTAGCTGAAGCTTCAGCTGGATTTTTATACGGCTTCAAAATTGAAACAACTTTTGCATTTTTCCATTTATCAGTAAAGTATGCCAAATGGAAACATCTGTTAAATAATTTTATCAAGAAAGACAAGGTACTCTCTGGGAGTTTTTTGATGAGGATATAGAAAATTCCATCATCACGCGGAGCTTTCATATTATGAAACTGTGCAAGTGTGTAGTATTTTTTATGTTATGTTTTCATTTGGAAGAGAATTCCGTATATTTATGCCATACGTCCATTATGCCAAACGACCGCAATGCTAGGATTATATTATGCCAAACGGCATTCCCCTGTATTTACATATACATATTTATCTAATTATGATAAGACGTGTGCCTTAAAAGTTAAAGCATCAATAAAGTATCAAATAGAGTATTTTAATACCGCAAAACGATACAACTCGAAATGTCATAAACCGCGAATTGACTCATCGCAAAATAATTTAAGGCAAAAACATTTATGGAACCAGGATTGTCATCTCGATAATTACCCATATTCTCGTTTTCGTTCGAACCGTATTTTCCATACAAAAATAAAGTTTTTTTCGTATTGAAAATACGGTTCGAACGAAAACAAGAATATGCGTTAATATAAAACAATACGTTCCATTTTGCTTTTCGTTTATTGGTTAAAATACATTATTTTATCAATTCTAATACTTTTTACGTTCTTTGTATCTGCAAAAATCGAAATGTCATAGAAATAATATTAATCGGTTCTACTAAAAAATGGGTTGATGGAAACTCTAACTTATGGACAGGTTAAGGTGATACTCTAAGGAAGCCTTAGCGTGAAACTTAAAAGGCACAAATGTCAGCTACCACAAAACATACAAATTTGAAATTGATACTCCTTGTTTGTTGTGCTACTACAAACAGAGAGTAGCAATTTCAAATTTGTTTGTTTTGTGGAAGCTGACATTTGTGCCTTTGAAGTTTCACGCTAAGGCTTCCTTAGAGTATCACCTTAAAAAGGGACGTTCTTTCATTCATCATTGATCGATCAACTACAGGATCACCTACGGTGACGGAGCCCATATTGGCCTTGTATGATTGTGTTCGTGTCAACTAATTTTTCAACGCATAGCCAACTTTTTTTTTTTTTTTTTTTTTTTTATATCTTTATTAAGGAGACTTTCAGCCCTGGGCAGGTTCGTCTCCATAAGCCAACTTGATACCGTTGAGTTATGATTTATAAAAAAAAAACTAAAGTAAATATTGATTTACAATAACCAAAACAAGGTTAAATACGACCTATATTGAAACTGTCATGGTTCCATGCTTGGCATGCACAGTTGTACACACCAACTGCTCATTTGGTAATAACTTTACACTCAGTTGTTGAAATTTGTTTTTGTTTAAAGTAATTGATAGATTAGAAGCATGGCTTACTATAGATATGCACTGCCGTTATACACATAACTGTCCCATGTTCTATGCAATCCTTATGCACCATGGGACTCTTATGCGTATAACGGCAGTGCAAAGAGTTTGTAAATCTTAACATTTGAATCAACACCTATGAATTTTTACGCTTAAAGTCCGAGATGTGCAGCAAGCATTTCTCACTTCATTTTTACAACGCAAAAACAAATACAGTTCAGTGCCAACATTTCAAAGGGGCGTAATTGCTTTTGTAAACAATGACTTTAGCCGTCCATTTCTCGCGAATGAAATCTTACCTCTCCAAAATAAAAATGCTAGCTGGTAGAGGAAACATTCATCTACCTGGTGGTGTCATTATTTTTCATGAGTGAGCTTTTATTCGCGACAAATCGACGGCTAAAGCCATTGTTTACAAATACAATTACGCCCCTTTGAAATGTTGGCACTGAGTTTATTACTAGAATTAAAATCTATTTTTTTTTCACGTATCTATAACAAGTTTATTCTATCTACTGCTTCAAAAAGAACTATGTTTCGTCAACTGTGTGCAAAGTATTAGCAAATGAGCAGTTCGTGACCAAAACTGTAAATCATGCATGGTTCTATAAGGGTATGTAAGCTTATTACAGATACAAATGCTTTACTAAACCGTTTCCTGTTTAATCTCAACTGAATAAACAGCATCATTGCTACTGCTCTCTTTACTGGACGAGCTGCTAGTAGAGCTAGCAGAATCAGTTGAAGTTCTTTGTGAAAATTTAATGTTTCCTCCCAATCCTCCGATGAGGAAATGCTCAGATACGTGGTGCCGTAGCGAATCCGCTGTGTTAAAAGGAACTTGACACAGTTCGCAAAAATATTGTTCTGTCTTTTTTGAGCCATCGCCTTTAGTATCGTCTTCAGATTCATCCTTATCGTTTGAACAGTTTTTATCATCTTCTCCGTCATCATCAGCATCATCTTCATCATCTATAAACTCCGCTTCAATAATGTTAGCGTCATCATCATCCTCACTACAAAAAAGTATAAGCATAAAGTATAATTCCGCACTACCCAATCGCATTGTACTTACCCTTCGTCTTCTTCCTTTATTTGTGCTTCGTTCGTTTTTATTTGAGCTGATGAAGTGCCTTGTTGGTGCGATGTTTCATGTCGAATTGAACCATCAGTTTCACCATCTACGTGGTGTTTCGGTTCTTCTGTTACGCGCTCTTGATTTTCTCCATTAGAGTCTTTAACGTTAAGATGAGATACCATATGCTGAAGTAGACGCTCCTTCCTGGTAAAAGCTTTGCCACAAATTTCGCAACACCATTCAAATGTCTGAGAAGGTTTCTGTACCCGAGCATGACCCAGTTTGTGATCGATCCATTCTGGTACAGTACTAAACTTCAGAAAACACGTCGTACATTCTCGGAACTTTTCAACGAAAGACGATGCCACTGTATGTGCTGTTATCGAAGGGCTATTTTGAATCGAAGATTTCGTTTCATTTCGTTTGTGTACCTCTACTATATGTCGTTTTAAATTATTTCCGCTGGCAAACGTAGAATAACAGTATGGACAGGTAGGTGAACCTTTTTGTACAGAAGGATCTAACAAAGAAAAAAAAAATCATTGCATAAGTACCATTTATCCACAAATTCAATTCCATTTAAGTGGCCAAAGTTGAAAATATATATGATGCGGGTCAAACGATACCTACCGGTGATAACTGGAGCCGTAGTAACGCCGGATGATACACGATGCAAATGTGATAACTTCTTCATCTTACTTGGCGGCAGTTGATCAGGCTGCCAAATATCATTAGGATCACGGACTTTTCGTCCATCGGGAGATCTGAAGTGCCAACCTCTGTGAACCTGAAGTGCATTCAAAATATGGAAAGTCTTGGGACACATGTCACACTGATAAACGGTATCGTCTAATTTGCGGTTGGTACGACGGAAACTTTCATTAATCAAGTTTACAGATGTATCTAGCATTGAAAACAATGCGTCAGTTGCACACCGCATGTCATGAAACTCTTGACCATGAGAGTTCCCGTTGATAACGTTATTACTGCATACGTTACTGGCATGCGCCTGAGCTGTGTGATAACATAGTTCCGTTTTGTCAAAAAATACTCTCGAGCAAACATCACAGGCTGAAGCGTCCGGAATTTTTGGATGTTTCTTATACCGGTGGACCCAAAGTGATTTTTTTGTGCTATAGACCCCACCACAATCTTTACATGAATGATCGCTTTTATCATGCTCCTCGTGATTATTCATGTGAATAGACAGCCGTTTGCTAGTATCAAAACTTTCCGTACAGTACCGGCACTGAAACCAAAGATGGGGCTGATGGGTTGATAAGGTTACCGAGGAATCATGTGTCACGTTTTCTTCAATGCTGTGAGTACTGAAATAAAAAGGAAATAGCGAAAAGTTTTTAAATTGAGTCTTCCTACATTCCTTTACCTATTATCATCAGGTTTAATTTTTTTTTATCCCCGTAGGATTGCAATGATGATGAGAAAAAATTTCAATTGACTACGATGCCGGACGGATTAGTCTGTGGTGACCAATTAAACACCGGATTCACGATATTGATTAATTATAATCTTCTTGAAAATCTTTATGCTTCGGTAATCGCTGGTCTGTCTTTGTCTATGTCTTCTTCTCATTCGTACGTCAGTTTTAATGTCTGGATGTTTTCTTGAGTAATGTCATGATGTGTTTGTGTATCAGGGTGTGTGTGTGTTTGTGTATCTGCACCAAATGATTATATTTCTTCCTCATCTCCTAGTTTTAACTGCGATCAAGAAAAAAACAATTAAAAAAAAAAAACAAAATACGTTGCAAAAGTTCATACCATAACAAATCTTACTATCCACATATTTGACTAATACCTAAATGTAATTTTTAATTTTATGACGATAAGTTGCTCAAAATAGCAGCCTGTAATTTCGTACCAGAATCCGTCTCCAATTTAATGTCTTTCGATATTTTCGAAGGCGAACACTCCGCAACCTATTCTTGCTAGTGATTCTGTCCAATTGTTAGGTATCCAAATTATAGTCATTCGTCAATTTATTATTGAATATATGGATGAACTATCTATTAATCAATAACTATTGTTTACGATAATTACATGAAATAAATAAAATATAAACTACAAACCATTAGACGCTATAATAATACCTTGCACATGCTAGACACAAGAAGAGGCCAAAAGGCAAGCGTCCGATAGGAATGGGCGATGTCGATGCGATTTTTACAGAATCGATTTTTTTGCCTCGAAAAATCGATTTTTTTCATCCGATCTTTTTCTGTTCGATGTTTGACAGAATCGATTTTTCAAATTGATATCGATTTTTTACTCATTTAAACTTTTTTATAAAGCATTTAAAAAAAACAAAACGCCTCAATTACCAAAGAGAAAATAAAATCGCCGAACTCTTTTTATGTTGTTGTTGATTATGTTGAATCAAATGTTATCATTGAATTCTTGAAAAAAAAAAATGATAAACAAAATGGTATTTCACTATCCCAAAAAATATGTTTTTATTTAAAATCAAGCGACATTAATTTCATCGTCCTCAAATTTTGCTAAACACCCTTTCAATCTTGGGCTTTATTTATTTGTTACTTTTTATGTTGTGTGTACTTTGGACCCATTCTTTCTAATTCATCCAGCTGATTTTGTTTGCAAAAAAAAAACACGCACTCCTTGATGCAAAAAAACATTGGAAAGGTGAGTTTTAATACCTACACACTAAGATTATTTAACAGATTTCTGTAAAATTTTACCGAAATCTCAACAGCTGAACGTTCGGTAAACAATTTTACATTTTTCCTGTAATTATTTACAGATATCTGTGAAAAATTCACAGATAATTGTGAAACATTACAGGAAATCTGCGAAACTGTTTACCGAACGTTCAGCTGTTGAGATTTCGGGAAAATTTTACAGATTTCTTTAAAAATTTCTAAGTGTGTACAGAAGATTTTGAAAGCTCAGATATAGAGTTGAGGTTGAATAACACACTTAGAAAAAATCATGTAAATTTAGGTGCTCTGAGCCTGACATATACGAGCGTCAATTTTGACATAAAATTGTGTCATAGTAGACGTGAAATTCAACTCAATAAAACGTATTTTTCGTCGAGTAACGAACTTTTCTGTCTCGGAGCATTTGATTTTACATTACATGTTTGTTTACGTCTCATCTTTTATGTCAAAGATGGATTCCGTCACATGTAAAATTAGGTATTTCTAACTGTGAAGCTAAATATTCGCAATATTTCTTAATAATTCGGTTTCAATATTTAAATAGAGTGCAATTGCTTTTGTGAATTGGTTTTATACAAATAAATGCTCAAACACATACACTAAAACAACAGGAAGAGGAATATTTCGTCTAATAGAAGATTATAAAGCATAATTCAAATATTTAAAAAAAATCGATTTTACTCGAATCGATTTTTATTGTTTCGATATTTTAGAGGATCGATTTTATAGTCAGTTTTAGAATCGATTCGACAACATCGATTTTTTGTTTCAAAACGCACATTCCTAGCGTCCGACACACAAAACCCGTCAAATCCACTCGCAGCCACAATCAATGATTCTACGAATCGCGACCGCTCACGAATCATAAAACCGCCGACTGCGACACTCTGAAATCGAAATTGACAGCCTCTATGCGTCAAACACCCGCCCTCCAATCTCCTCCCGCATCCAACAACACAAATCTCCATTACAACATGTAACGAATTCAAAACTCCGAAAATCACTCATCTATAGCAAGTGAGTGGAAGCAACCCTGCATGCAACCATTCTTCATGATACACTTTTTCTACCTATCTTTCTATTAGGCCTGTGGACATGCGTTAGCTTCGAAACTTCTAACCAAACTGGGAAATCTATCAGATCACAAAAACTTGAAAAAACTTTCAAAGGTATTATTGATTATTTTACACAAAAACTAGCAAGTAATATTAAATCTTTTGTATCGTATGCTCATGCCAATTGACTGTAACAAAAATAATATGCTAAAATAAAATAAAATTTTAATAGAATGATATGCAAAATTTACTAGAAGATCATTACTTTATTGGTGAGAAGTTTCTAATAAGCCCTCCCAGTTCCTCTGTATACAGAACAAATCTGATACTATAATCAGAATTGCTCAGTCTGCATGAAGCAGCCGATTTCATCAAGGAAATTCTATTATCAACCAAGAATTAATCGTTTGAGGCATACTGAAGCATTAAGAAGGTGATATGTGTCACTATAGGAAATCATCATCGTTGCAAATATAAAGAAATTAAACACAACCCTTTGCTTCAGTACCGTCAACCTCCATGTCCATGGGGAGGGATTATCATCAGGGTTAATCTTTAAACACTTATGGCGGTAAGCTCCAACTCGGATTAACTTTTAATCCCGTCCCTGCCCTGTTTGGATGATCTGCAAAATGTTTGCTTAGAGTCGTGTTGATTAACTCTGGTGTCAGGCGCAGCGAGAAACTGCCAGTAATTACTGCAACAATTGGAGAGCAAGCAAATGTTGGCCCTGGTGGCGAAAGCAAGAACTACTGACTGATGGTTGTTTCAAATTCCTTTACGGTGAGGTATGGGAGAGACTTTTTTAATTTAATTGAACTTTTTAATTAGGTGTTTCATACTGCTTCTGACAGCACTCACCACCAGAGGGCAAGCCGCCTTGAATCGTATTACCTGGTGGTAAATCGACTTGAAAATGTATGACTTGTTTTGAAAATCACTAGTGATTAAATATCAATAATGGTGCAATTTGTCCGATATATTATTTCTACATTATGTCACTATAACTAAAAAGAACAAAATGTAGAAACTTGTCTCACCGCTAGAAGCAAAGTTTAAAAAGAAATCGACGATTTAAAAAAATCTCCCTGAAACTCATTATCCTCCGAAAGGGAAGTAAAGCCGTTGGTCCCCGGTTCATGAGTTGATGGGTCGATGGGTAGAGTCCAGATGTGGCGCCGGGAGCAAACTTACTTACCTCAAGTCTCAAGATTTTTGGAAATCCTGCACTTATTTCCCGAAATTCACAGTTAAACAATATTTACGGAACGCGGACAAGAGTTGAATCTTCTTCTTCCTCTTTCCTTTATTTAACGTTGGTCTCTGTTCCGCAATCTAGTGCCAATCACCGACGGACATCGATTGTCATCCATTGACGGCAATCGAATGTGCAGGAAGGCAGCTTCCACACCTGCGTAGGATATCGCACCCATTCAAACACACACATGGGCCGGGACCAAAGGCTTTACTTCCCTTCCGAAGGAAGACTTGACCAGAGATTTTTATGCATCAGAAAAATCCCACCGACCTCGACTGGGAAAAGAGTTGAATCAAACGAGAACAGTTTTGTGTTATTGTTTACATTTTTGTCCGGGTGAAAACGAGGGAATGGTTGGTAGTTATTTTTGCATTCTTGGCCCAGGGAATGGACACAACAAATAAATGCTTAATTAAAATTAACTATTGTTGGCTTAATAAAAGAATATTGTTATTTTTTCAGCGGTTGCGGAGGTGTAGTGATAAGCGTGATTACCTCTCACCCCAGCAGGCCTGGGTTCAATCCCAGTCGGCACCGCCGGGATGTTCTGAGGCATAACTTCTCTGATCACGCCTTCGGAAGGGAAATAAAGCCGTTGGCCCCGATTCATGAGTTGATGAGTCGATAGGTAGGTTCCAGGTGTGGGAGTCGCCTCCCTGGCGTCGGTAGCATTGGTGCTCAGCACGAAAAACAAATCAAGGAAAAAAAAATATTTTTACAATATTTGCAGTTGAAAAGTGGCTTATTTTTTTTTTATCACCGTAGGATTGCAATGATCGGGGTTGATGAGAAAAATTTTCAAGTGACTAAGATGCCGGACGGATTAGTCTATGGTGACCAATTAAACACCGGATTCACGATATTGATTAATCATAATCTTCTTGAAAATCTTTATGTTTCGGTAATCGTTGGTCTGTCTTTGTCTATGTCTTCTTCTCATTCGTACGTCAATTTTAATGTCTGGATGTTTTCTTGTCTAATGTCTTGATGTGTTTGTGTATCTGTGTGTGTGGGTATGTGTTTGTGTGTTTGCACCAAATTATTATATTTCTTCCTCATCTCCTAGTTTTAACTGCGTTCAAGAATAATTAACTAAAAAAAAAATAATAAAAAAAAAAACAAAAAAAAAGGAAACAAACAAAAAACGTTGCAGAAGTCCATACCATAACATATCTAACTTACTATCGACATTTTTTGACTAATACCTAAATGTAATTTTTAATTTTATGACGATAAGTTGCTCTACTACTACTACTAAAATCTGACTACTAAAATCTCAAAAAGATATTCTCACAAATGTATTTCACGCAACCAGGAATCTGAAAACCATTTGACGCTATAATAATACCTTGCACATGCTAGACACAAGAAGAGGCCAAAAGGCAAGCGTCCGACACACAAAACCCGTCAAATCAACCCACAATCAACGATTCTAATACGAATCGCGAGCGCTCACGAATCATAAAACCGCCGACTGCGACACTCTGAAACCGAAATTGACGGCTCTATGCGTCAAACACCGGCCCTCCAATCTCCTCCCGCATCCAACAAACACAAATCCCTTCTACAACATCTAACGAGTTAAAAACTCCGAAAATCACTCATCTATAGCAAGTGAGTGGAAGAAACCCTGCATGCAACCATTCTTCATGATACACTTTTTCTGCCTATCTTTCTATTAGGCCTGTGGACATGCGTTAGCTTCGAAACTTCTTACCAAACTGGGAAATCTATCAGATCACAAAAACTTGAAAAATCTTTCAAAGGTATTATTGATTATTTTACACAAAAACCAGCAAGTAATATTAAATCTTTTGTATCGTATGCTAATGCCAATTGACTGTAACAAAACTAATATGCTAAAATAAAATAAAATTTTAATAAAATTATATGCAAAATTTACTAGAAGATCATTGCTTTTTGGTGAGAAGTTTCTAATAAGCCCTCCCAGTTCCTCTGTATACAGAACAAATCTGATACTATAATCAGAATTGCTCAATCTGCATGAAGCAGCCGATTTCATCAAGGAAGTTCTATTAACAACCAAGAACTAATCGTTTGAGGTATTCTGAAGCATTAAGAAGGTGATATGTGTCACTATAGGAAATCATCATCGTTGCAAATATAAAGAAATCAAACAGGGTAGACGTACCAGTTATGGCTATACGTTCCCATTATGGTGTGTTCCAATTATGGCCTATGGAATTCCATAGGCCATATTTGGAACACACCATAATGGGAACGTATAGCCATAACTGGTACGTCTACCCCATAACCCTTTGCTTCAGTACCGTCAACCTCCATGTCCTTGGGGAGGGACAGTTGAAAAGTGGCTTATTAAAACAAAAATAATCTTGCAAAAAAAGGTTATCTTCCATTTAATTCCACTTGGTTTTTATTAGTTAGGTAGGTTCCGATTCAACACATTGTAGTTTCATTTTTATACCTGTGATCTTGACTTTTTTACCTAGGGGATGAGTACTAAGGGGGTTAGATTTTGATACGTTCTTTAGTGGGAATGACACTGATGTAGACTGCACATTGTAGTCGAAATACGTATGGATAACAAAATTAATTAAGTGGAATTAAATGGAAGATAACCTTTTATTGCTGTTTTATTTAAGCATTCCGCTAACAACCCAATTTCATTTCTTCAAAAATAATCTTATTTTGAATTAATTTAAATAAGGATTATCGAAACCATAATATGGAATATAATTCCAACCGGAATTGTTTGTTTAAATACAACTAAAGTTTTTTTTTTTGATTCAATGCAAACAATTTTCTGTCCGTATAGAGGGTAGGTAGATAGGATTCTATAACATTCCTCAGAAAACCATTCCCCAGGATCTAATTATCCAGAATGCACCATTCCCCAAAAAAGCATTCCCCAGAATGAACCATTCCCCAAAAAACCATTCCCCAGAAAAGTATGCCATGTATTAGATTGACTATTTTTGTTTATTATAGTCACTCCTGGAATCTTCTTTCGCGTATGAGAAAAACTTCTTAATTGGCCAAGAGGTTTTAGTAGACCTTAATGGATTAAGGGGTTTTCCCTTCTTTGAAAATATATGCGCAAAAGGAAATAATAAATTCTTTGGACAAACGATAAAGAAGGGAATATTCAAAGTGTTTTTTTTTTATGTTACTTCATACGCGAAGTTAACGATTTTCAGAGTTGGTTGGAAATGCTAACATGAAGCTTTAGTGTGATGATTTATTAGCTAGAGAATGATCTTTGGAAGAGGGTAGGTGGATAGTTCCGTTAGAGTACGGCAGTATGAAAATTGAATAGAAGTTGAAAATGAGCGAAGGGCCATTAAAGCGACAGTTTACAAGATGGACGCACATTTTTGCCTAGCCCGTACGATGTACGCGGGGACTTGAAGTATGTCTCCAAGTCCACAGGCAAAAATGTGCGTCCCTCCTGTTGCTCATAAACTGACTGCGGCTGTGGAATAGTTCTAGCGACGTTTTCATCACTACCTAAAGCCCCACGTTTGCGAGAGCATTTCCAGTCGATGGTGTGTTATAATGCAGTTCTTCTTTACCCAACTATTGTGTTGCTCCTCTCGTCATGACCAACGTGATCATCTCAGAGAGAAAGCAGTAGGGTGGTTGTTGCGTGCTGTACCATCATCAGCATTGTTGACGGCTACTCCCGCCTTGAGTTGTTACATTCAAAGTGTTTTTTTTATGTTACTTCATACGCGAAGTTAACGATTTTCAGAGTTGGTTTGGAAATGCTAACATGAAGCTTTAGTGTGATGATTTATTAGCTAGAGAATGATCTTTGGAAGAGGGTAGGTGGATAGTTCCGTTAGAGTACGGCAGTATGAAAATTGAATAGAAGTTGAAAATGAGCGAAGGGCCATTAAAGCGACAGTTTACAAGATGGACGCACATTTTTGCCTAGCCCGTACGATGTACGCGGGGACTTGAAGTATGTCTCCAAGTCCACAGGCAAAAATGTGCGTCCCTCCTGTTGCTCATAAACTGACTGCGGCTGTGGAATAGTTCTAGCGACGTTTTCATCACTACCTAAAGCCCCACGTTTGCGAGAGCATTTCCAGTCGATGGTGTGTTATAATGCAGTTCTTCTTTACCCAACTATTGTGTTGCTCCTCTCGTCATGACCAACGTGATCATCTCAGAGAGAAAGCAGTAGGGTGGTTGTTGCGTGCTGTACCATCATCAGCATTGTTGACGGCTACTCCCGCCTTGAGTTGTTACATTCAAAGTGTTTTTTTTTATGTTACTTCATACGCGAAGTTAACGATTTTCAGAGTTGGTTGGAAATGCTAACATGAAGCTTTAGTGTGATGATTTATTAGCTAGAGAATGATCTTTGGAAGAGGGTAGGTGGATAGTTCCGTTAGAGTACGGCAGTATGAAAATTGAATAGAAGTTGAAAATGAGCGAAGGGCCATTAAAGCGACAGTTTACAAGATGGACGCACATTTTTGCCTAGCCCGTACGATGTACGCGGGGACTTGAAGTATGTCTCCAAGTCCACAGGCAAAAATGTGCGTCCATCTTGTAAACTGTCGCTTTAATGGCCCTTCGCTCATTTTCAACTTCTATTCAATTTTCATACTGCCGTACTCTAGCGGATCTACCTACCCTCCTCAAACTATCCTCTAGCTAATAAATTATCACACTAAAGCTTCATGTTAGATAGCATTTCCAACCAGCTCGGAAAATCGTAAGCTTCACGTGTGAAGTAACATAAACATTTTGAATATTTACTTTTTTTTGTGTTGCAAGATTAAACATTTGTTGCTGGCAGGCTTGAACATGCTCATTTGAATCATGCATTTGAAACTAATATATATAATAATAATAATTTTTATATGTAAGATCCAAGAGGAGGAGGTAAAGTTTGTGTATGACACATAAAACCAGTCAATTTCGCTTCCAGAGTGTCATAATTAGCGATTAGCTATAATATTACGAAAAGTACTCACTCATTGCAATTTCTCATTACAGCTAAAATAGTTAATGGTGACACAAACAAAGCAGAATTGACAAGCCTGTTTGCTGGAACCAGTGTAATTGCAATTTATGTTTTTTTTTATTAATTTTAAAATATCAAGCGGTGTTGATTGCCCGTCATTAAATTCATAAGACTTTAATCTTTAGCGTTTTTTTTTAAGTCGGAAATAAAACGATGCATCCCTTCGGTTCTGTGACACTACCCCGAATGTCACTACCCCGAACGCCCTTACCCCGAACGGTACACTACCCCGAACGCCGTTACCCTGAATAGTACACAACCTTGAATGCCCATTACCCCGAATGACCATTACCCCGAATCCATTTCCAAAAGCTGTAAGCTGTATTTTTGTTTATTATAGTCACTCCTGGAATCTTCCTTCGCATATATAAAAAGAAGAGAAAAACTTCTTAATGGGTCAAGGGGTTTTAGGAGACCTTAATGGATCAAAGGGTTTTCCCTTGTTTGAAAATATAAGAAAAGGAAATAATTAATTCTTTGGATATACGATAAAGAAGGGAATATTTCCTTCTTTGCATATGTATAAAAGAGAACATCATTAATTCGTTAAATATATGATAAAGAAGGGAATATTCCCTTCTTTGGAAATATAACAAAAGGAAATAATAAATTCTTTGGATATACGATAAAGAAGGAAATATTCCCTTCTTTGAATATATAACAATATAAAATGACAAAAAAAAAGTGATAAATTACTAATTTCATCATCTTTTCTGGGGAATGGTACATTCTGGGGAATGGTTTTCTGGGGAATGTTATAGAATCGGTGTAACTGGTATTATTAGCAGTAAACACAAGCAGATTTTTTTCCAAAGGCAATATAATCCTTCACACAGCGATCTGGGTGTATGAGATTCACATGTTCTGCATTGAAGTTTCCCTCTTTAGTGACACTTCAACAAATGGATTGAAAATATAATAATATTCCTTCATAATCGAATATTCTAAGATGAGAATATTCCCATTTTCCTTCTGAAAGAACTGCTCATATTCAAAAGAAGGAGAAATATCCAATAAAGATTTCTTTTCCCTTAATTTCTTCATGAGCTGTTCTTTCGTATTAAATTGAACCATAGTTCATGAAAAGAAGAAAAAATATCCATTTATTTTCTAAAATTACTTATTATTATTTTTAATCATGTTCTGGTCCAATTAAGTTTGAAAGAATAGCTCATGATCAAAAGAAGGAAAAAATTCCAATTACTGTTTATTAAATTACTTTTTCTCCTTCTACAATTACATTCCAGTGTTTAAAAGTATGAAAACCTCAAAACTCCAAAGAACTGCTCATGTCTAAAAAAAAGGAAGAATTTCTCAACGGTGTTCCAAGAAACAAATCAAATAATGATGAATAATAAATGAACTGAAAACAAGCATACTGGTTTTGGATTATTATTCTATATATAAAAATGAAAATGCTTTAAACGGCTCAATACATTAATATAGGGAAAAGAGGGGCATAGTGAGCATCCTGTGCTTTGGGAATGGGTTTCTAGCTACTCGAAGCAAATTAATTGGTAGTTGGGTTAATTTCATATTAAATCTTCCATTCGCATGGTTTGAAATTTAAGGTGGGTTGCAATCTGCTCACTATGCTCAATATATAGTAAGAAAATTGCCAAGGTTGAAAAATTCCTAACTTTTTTTTTCGTGGATATGGCATTCGGGGAAATGTAGCACAATCCTTATCCTTTTAATCGCATGCTGTTCTTCCGTTTGTCTTAATTTCGGGGTTATGGTCATTCGGGGTAGTAGGGTATTCGGGGTAATGGCCATTCGGGGTAGTAGGACATTCGGGGTAGTAGCTTTCGGGGTAACGGCGTTCGGGGTAGTGACATTCGGGGTAGTGTAGAATCCATTCCTTCTCATAGGGTTATTTGTTGTGTAGCATGTTGAATATTAGTACCATTGCTACCCGAATTTATGCTTAACTCTTAACTCGCTTAACTCGCCCCGTACCTCTACTGAAATGGTCCCATTGTCAATCAATCTAAAAACTTTAGTTTTAAAGGTCCAAATCAACAATTTAAATCATCATTTAATCATCAGGTTATAAACGAAAATGATTATATTGAAATATAGAAGCCTCAAATTTTAAAATTTTAATGCATTAAGTCACCAAAAAATGTGTAAAATGCATAAGATGCTCATTATGCCCCTTCTCCCCTTATGCATATATTGCATATGCGACCTTTGGATCACACGAAAAGTGCAAGAGATTGATGAAAAAATAATAGGTTCAAATTACAGGCAAATCCAGCAGGCTCTGGCTCAAACGGACTGCCAAAATGTGGAGCCAAACGGACAAACGTTTCGATTGTTAAGAGTATTGAAATCATTAAGCATTATGCAATAAATAAATAACTTAAAAGCAATCTTCTGAATAAACACGTAAATTTAAGCTAAATGGACAAGCTTAAAAAGCATAATCAAGTGTGTGTGTGTGTGTGTATGTATGTATGTGTGTGTGTGTGTGTGTGTGTGTGTGTGTGTGTGTGTGTGTGTGTGTGTGTGTGTGCGCGTGTGTGTGTGTGTGTGTGTGTGTGTGTGTGCGCGTGTGTGTGTGTGTGTGTGTGTGTGTGTGTGTGTGTGTGTGTGTGAGAGTGTGTGTGTGTGTGTGTGTGTGTGTGTGTGTGTGTGTGTGTCTGTGCGTGTCTGTGTGTGTCTGTGTGTGTGTGTGTGTGTGTGTGTGTGTGTATTGTTTTTTTTTTGCTGTTTTCACGGCATTTCTATTCGCCAATATGTGTTTATTAAATGTAGGTATGCACAGGGTTGCTTCCACTCACTTGATATAAAAAATTGTTTTTCGGAATTATTGATATGATGCACTTTTAAGTAACAAAAACAGGGTGTAAAGTATGTGTTTGACTCATAAAACCTGTCAATTTCGCTTTCACAGCATCAAAATTAACGATCTTATGATTCGTGAGCGTTCACTCAGAGTGAGCGCTCACGTATCGTAGAATCACTGATTTTGACGCACTGAAAGCAATATTGATAGATTTTATGTGTCAAACACATACTTCACGACCTCTTCCCGTAACTTACAAGTACTAATTGTCTAATGATTACATAATTCTGGAAAACAATTTTTTATAGTAAGTGCAATTCAAATAATGCAAGATGCGCAAATACTTATGAATTTAATTTGGGACAAAAAAAAACTTACTTGTCAGTAGAATGCAGTTCAAATAATGTAAGATGCGCAAATACTTATGAATTTAATTTGGGACAAAAAAAAACTTACTTGTCAGTCGAAGGATGAACAGCTTGCATATGTATTTCCAACTGGTCGGTGGTCTTATATACTATATGACAAACACTGCATTCAAACGACGCAATACCTTTCAAATCAGTTTCGCTTGATTCGGGATCACTCGTGGGTGGCACTTCTGTATGATGCTGGGATGATGCTGCTTGCTGAATCGGTTTCAGCAACGAAGCTCCAGCATTCACTGGTATCGATTCGTCTCGTACTCCATGAAATCTGAACAAATGCACACGCAGTCCTTTGTCATTCATGAACTTTGCGGTGCATTGATTGCAGTAGAAGAACTTTTTGTCCATGCCGTGAATTTTACTCATGTGCTGTCTGAGAGCTTCGATATCAGTCAAAATAAATCCGCATAAACGACAGTTGAGAGTTTTCACAACTAGTGGATTTTCCACATTGTCAGTTGCGACAGGCATTTCATTGCGCTCTTCAACTAAATCATTTTCGAAAACGGTCGATGGAGTTTTTACATTGGCCTTAGAATCACCGGGCACTGCATTATGCTGCGATTCTATATGATCTTGCAAACTATCAATCGAATTATAGGTGTTTGTGCACTGACGACATGAGTATAACTGAACTTTAATAGCACTGGTGTTGAAATTTCGATGCTCCATAAAACAATGAACGGTAAAACTTTCGCGATTTTCGCTGTTAAAATTACACTTTAAGCAGTTGAATCTTGAATGTTTAATATTTTGATGGTCGACCCAATCGGAAAAAACGGAGAACAATTTGTCGCATTCCTTACAGGGGAAGTTGGCTGTTGGCTGTTGTTTTTGTTGTTTCGGTGTGCTTTCTCCATGCGTGGATTGCAGATGATCTCTCAGCTCAGATTGCCTTGGGAATCCTTCACTACATTTTGTACACTGGTAGATTTGCGGCAACTGGTTTGGATGTTTCGATTCCATGTGACGTAATACATTGTAATACTAAAAAATACTATGTTTGTAATAATTGGTAAACCTTCTGTAACGGCACACTTACATTATTATATTGCTTATTGCAAACCGGACAGTTTTGAGGATTTCGCAAATGAGAAGACGACGAATTACCATCATGATCGAATAGCTCGTAGCCATATTCGTCATGTCCTGTTTGCTGCGGCGGCAAATGATGCTCATAAACGTGATCAACATAACCGGTATGTTCCTCAAAACGTTCTCCACATGAACAACATACGATAAACATGACACACTCGAGATTGTTGTAGTGTTTCTGGCGTAAGACAACATCTTCGAAAATGTGTTGGCAGAACTTACACGTTGTATCCGGGTTTTCTTTGCTGTTCTGCACTTCAAGATGCGTCTCAAATACATGTTGCCGAAGGTTAATTTTCGAATTGAATTCTTTGTTGCACAGTTTGCATCCCTGAAAGATATGACAAACGGATAACAATAAGGTCTGGGTCTCACGATTCTCACGATAGCTTATAGATATTTTCCCGATTAAAACATTTTGCGTATACGTATACGTGACATCGTGTGCGTACGATAAACGTCAGCAATCTCTAAAGCGAATTCGTTTATTATTCAGTTCCAACCTGGATCGGGTACCAAGATTGGGTCTGCTTGTTTTCTGACAAACATCAGTTTGCTCGTTTGATTTTAAAACCTAGCTCAGGTTGAGGTTCACACTGACAAAAAGTTCGGTTTCGCACTGGGTTTGAACTGGTGTTAACCCCGATAATAAACGAATTCGCTATTTATTAGTTATGACATGGACACATTCTACCCTGGGGGGGGGGGGGGATGTGCTGTCAAATCAGCCTACTGATCATCTTGTATGAAACTGGTTCCAAACGTAAACAAACGCTGTAGGTTTCTTATGGCTTGTTTACGTTTGGAACCAGTTATGCGAGGTAGGCGACGGTTGTTCGTATTTGACAGCCCCCTCCCCCCTTGTTTTTATACAGTAACCACACACTTATCCAGGCCTACGCCGTTCGATATATTTTGAACTACAGAACTGTTCGGTATAAGTTAAAAAATCAGTGAAAATTCGATAATTTGTAAATTTATTCCGAACTGGTAAAGTTTGTTCAGATTAACCCATTTATTTATAAAAAATAAAATTTGTAAATTTAATTGATTTCTCACGAGTAACGGTCATTTTAAAATGATACCGACTTGTTTCACTGTCCAAAAACCCGGTAAAATTCTACCGACTTCGGTGATTTTAATTAAGTGTGCCACGATGCCACGTATCCTGATTTTTGTACACGAAAACATTAGGCCCTCATTACAGGACATTACATTTTATAAAAAAAATAATTACGTACTTTAGATCATGATTCAGCAAAAAAATGAAAGTTATTAAGATACTTTCTACCTAATATCGTGTTGTCTCAAAGTTATACACATGTATGATTTTTGTTATCTAATCTTGTGTACCTTTTAACTCCGAACTAAGCATAAATGTTAAAACAGTTATTTAAAAAGGGAAAACATCAACAATAAATGTTAATATAAAATAAAAACAATAATCAAACCGCTGGGATATAATGCAGTTTGCTTAGCAATGTTAAGTTACTTAGTTCAATAATTTTTGATTTTGACCTACACGCAGAGAAACAACGCGTATTAGAATCAAATATTACGTATTTCCCACGAAACTGGACAAATTAGCGCGTTTTCACTTATTAAAAAGTGTGATAAAAGTGCACCTTTATCTCAAATCGTTTTGTTGGCTTGGGTGCACTTATTGCTTATGGAGCAAGAAATAAGTGCTTCCAAGACAAAAAAAAAGATTTGACGAGAACGTGCACTTTTATCACACTTCTTGCATTTTTGGAGCAGTCCAGTTTTAGTTGCAACCAATAATACATTGAATTTTTAATTTAAACTGATTTTTTTTTGTTAAATCAAAAAAAAAATCTTTGTTTCTAATGTACAGCAGCGTCCATTCTACAAAATCGTTATTAGAAACAAATACCTTGCTTTTTAATTAAATTTTTTTGGGGATGATCTTATTTTTTGTGAACCGCCATTTTATGACATGACGCAAACAGAATAAAAAATGATTCCTCAGAGGAAGGATTGATTGAAAAGCTGGAGTTAGAAATTCTCGGTGCAGAAGATTTGGAATTATTAAAATTATTTAAATTATTGTGTTTGAGCGAAGAAGTAGTCGGTACTTTATAGGTAGCAAAATTCTAATAGCGAATTCGTTTATTATTCAGTTCCAACCTGGATCGGGTATCAAGATTGGGTCTGCTTGTTTTCTGACAAACGTCAGTTTGCTCGTTTGTTTTTAAAACCTAGCTCAGGTTGAGGTTCACACTGACAAAAAGTTGATTTCTGCCCTATAAATAATTCTAATTATTTCAGCAAATCGATACACAGTTGACATCTTGAAAATAATCATTTACAAAGTAAATGAAAAATTGTTATTTAGATACTGTAATTTTGTAAGTATAATAAATATTATTTGGCTCATTCCGTATCGAGTGCTGAGCCAGTTAACAGCGTCCTGGTCTCTTCATACGACACTCGTTTTTTTTACCGCGTTTCCATCGCTCTCGTTGTTTAAAAAAGTGTTCAGGTGAATCGCGCACGGTTTTCGAACGCAGCTATCGTAAGCTGAGTCTTACGTATAGACTGTCCATCTTTAACCCAGTGGTCGATCATCATACAATCATCACCATCATCATCGCACCATCTCCGTCAATAGACGCATCGTAGCAGCAGCAAACTTCTTCTTCTTCTTCTTTCCTTTATTTAACGTCGGTCTCTGTTCCGCAATCTAGTGCCAATCACCGACGGACATCGATTGCCATCCATTAACGGCAATCGAGTGTGCAGGAAGGCAGCTTCCACACCTGCGTAGGATATCGCACCCATTCAACACACATGGGCCGGGACCAACGGCTTTACTTCCCTTCCGAAGAAAGACGTGACCAGAGATTTTTATGCCTCAGAAAAATCCCACCGATCTCGGCTGGGATTGAACCCAGACCCATTGGGGTGTTAGCAGTCACGTTTACCACTACACCACCGGCGCCGGCTGCAGCAGCAAACGGAATACCTAGCGGCACCGGCTGATAGGTTGTTTACACAACCGGCATAAGTATTAGACAATACATTTTGCAAGTCCATTGCCTCCCTATTGTGGCGCGTGGCGCGTGGCTCTGACTCTCACCCCTGGTAAGGGAGTATGGTTCATAGTGAGACAACTTTTTTTTTTCTCTTTAATTTGCATGTACGCCGTGCAAAATTTTAATTAATAGTAATTAAAATTAATCAATTGGAGAAGGTTTTTATTTTATTTTTCCTTCTTAAGCGGTTGCACACCACTTTTGCGCAACACTTATGGCATCTTCCGATGCCAACGTTGCGCGAACCAGGTATTACCAACCACTTTCGAAAGGACCATGGGTTTTCTTTTTTCGGCCTAAAAATAAACCTTTGAAAACTCTCGACATTTCGAGAGACTTGCTGCGTAAGTATCCGGGAATCTTGGTACATAAGGAGAGATTCAACAAACTGCGTGTAGAAGCGCCGAATTATGATGTAGCAAATAAAATTGCTGATCACGAGTTGTTTAGTGTTAGTACAACATCTACATCCCTTCTCGAGATGTGGAGATAGAAGGCGTGGTCTCCGACGCGAGTCTGTCTGTCGAGGACTTGAAACGTGCCTCGGGTTGTTTTAAAAACAGAAAAGTCACAAGCGAGCTTGTAAAGATACTTGATGTTAGGCAACTGCATTCAGTGTTTTTACAAGATGGCAAGAAAGTTTATCAGCATTCAGACTCGTTTCGGGTGATTTTCGCTGGTTCAGTTCTCCCAAACTTTGTTCAAGTTGATGGTACTTTTTTTACGGTGCGGTTGTTTGTACAGAGAGTTTATAATTGTACCAACTGCAAAAAGCTGGGACACTCGGCCAGCCATTGCGGCAACAAAACTCGTTGTGGCAAATGTGGTGAAAACCACAAAGAGGATTCTTGCCACAAAGAATCAGTAAAATGCGCTTACTGTGGCGAGAATCCTCACCCCTTGCAGGAGTGCCCGATGTATAAGCAGCACTCCGATAAAGTGCAGCTTTCAATCTCAGGACGCTCCAAGCAGACATATGCTCAAATGGTGAAGGCTGCATCAGCCGTCCAAGACGCAAACCAATTTTCGATTTTGTCAGCTGAAGAATCGGACTCTGACTCATCCGATGAAGGTGATTCTACGGTGGTACACGCACCTTCAAAAATGGACGGATCCACAAAAACAAAATGCCCTTCCCCGAAAGTGCGCCGTAAAAAAACTAAAGTCACCTCCAGAAGATTGGCATATTCCCAGGGTAATGGGGATGAAAAAACGAAACCGAAGGCTCCAGCTGAACCAGGAATTTTCCACCATTGCCCAACAAAGATATGAAAAATAATAAAGCTGCTCCTCAAACTTCTCAAAAGAAACCCAAGTCCAAACGAGGTTTGCTAGTTTTTTCGGACATTGTGGAATTCATATTAAATATGTTCAACATACAAGACCCTCTTAGAAGCTTAGTTTCTGCCTTGCTTCCACCATTAGAATCATATCTTAAGCAATTGACTGTTTCATGACCCCTCCTTGCATCAATCATATCTTTCGATGGATAATTCGTCGAACGAGGTTGAAGATAAGATCACTGTGCTACAGTGGAACTGCCGTAGTCTAGTGCCTAAACTAGACTCGTTCAAATTTTTACTTCACAATTCTGATTGTGATATATTTGCTATCTGTGAAACATGGCTTTATTCCGATAAAGAACTCAACTTCCACGATTTTAACATTATACGCCTGGATAGAGACGATTCTTATGGAGGAGTACTTTTAGGGATCAAAAAGTGCTACCCTTTCTACGAAATTTCCCTTCCTGCTCTATCAGGCGTCGAAATCGTCGCTTGCCAAATAAATGTGAAGAACAAAGACCTTTACATAGCTTCAGTATATGTTCCACCAAGAACCTCCATTAGCCGTAGTCAACTCTGGAATCTAGTTTCGATTCTTCCATCCCCAGTATTAATTCTGGGTGATATGAACTCCCATGGTACTAGGTGGGACGATCTATACGATGACAATAGGGCGGCTATTTTTTACGATTTATGCGACGATTTCAACTTGACTATTTTCAAAGATATCTAATTAACAAGATATCCCACTAATCGATTCCTCAAACAAGGCATATAATTACCACCCGTATGTGATCACAGTGCTATCTGTTGAGTGCACATTGAAACTGTTGGGAGTTCCCCACCAACTTCACCACCTGGGCTCAATAACTGACAGGTGTCAGCATGATAGATGTCAATGCGGACGTTGATGATCAGCCGAGGAAAGAGGACGATATCATCCTCGAAGTCATCATCATTATATTGCGATAGCAAGATTCTTACTTGTTTGTGATTGTTCCGATTTTCAATCATTACCACTTAATACGCAACAGAAACACCTGAGAAAACAATCACACATCCAAGCGCGCATCATGATGTGCTTGTAATATGTTTTGCTTTCGAGCGAAAGAGTTTCCAATATACCACCGGTATCAGTAAGATGCAAATCTCTAATAGTAATTGATGATTTGCGGAGCTGATGCTCTAAAGAATCTTAATAAGCATAGAAGTAAACATGGGAAAAGCATTCACTCTCTCTAAAGAATTATTTCAACACCCCAGTCACTGGAAATGCAACGTATCGAAATCATTGCTAAACGTAATAAAATATGTCGTCTTCTTTGGCCAACGCAGCACGCATTCTATTCAAAAATTACATTGGAATTATCATTACTTTCCTATTTTATAACGTAGGAAGTAGCAAGTAGCAAGTAGAAGCAAACGCAAACGGAAGTAGCCGAAGCTGAATAATGACGATGAGTGATGACACCGCTTCGTGTTTAGATTTGCGCTGTACCGTCTGCTCAGTTGTGTGGGTTCGTACATGTATAGATGTTGGTGTGCGTATTTTCTTCCAACGCTGCAGTTCAACGTTGTCTCGTAACAAACCGTTTGGCGCTGTTATCTGTCTCTAAAAAATCCAAAGAGTGAAGGGGGTCTGCTATTTTTAACACTGGTGAAGCGACACGTATAGCAAAACCTCCGGCTCGAGAAAGCCGACTCGACATATCTTTGTGTTCAAGATCGCTATCAATAATTCCAATGTCTGTGGAAGGTTATCAATGATCCCCATGGTAGCGATCATTTGCCAATCATCATTTCAATTAAGTGTGCCCCTCACTCTGCAGAACCATCTCGAGTTCCATTTGATCCACCATTGGAAGAATATCGATTGCTTCCACTATTGGAAGAATATCGATTGCTTCCACTATTGGAAGAATATCGATTCCTCGCCGATTTGATATACAAAAGCTCACTGGAAACACAAAAAAGAAAAGTTCCAAGTGCGCCCTTCAAAAGGAGACCAGCCACACCTGGATGGGACGAAGAATGCACAAAATTGTATGTAGAAAAATCTGATGCTTTCAAAGCTTTTTGTAGACACAAAACCTCCACATACTTCGAGGAATATTCAAAGCTTGAGACAAAGCTGAAACAATTAGTCAAAGCAAAAAAACGCGGTTACTGGCACAATTTCGTCGAGGGACTCTGACGAGAAACCTCAATGAACACCTTGTGGAGGGTGGCTCGGAACATGTGTAAACGCTTATCTTCTAATGAGAGTGAAAAATACTCCAACCGATGGATGTTCGATTTCGCTAAAAAGGTCTGTACGGACTCAGTTCCAGCACAACACATGCTTCGAGAAGTATCTCCGAGCAGCGGCTCTCTGGATAGACCATTCACAATGCTGGAATTCTCTATGGCTCTTCTTTCATCGAACAACTCCTCACCGGGAAGCGATATGATTAAATTCAATCTTCTGAAAAATCTTCCAGACATCGCTAAAAGACGCTTGCTAGACTTATTCAATTCCTTACTAGAAAATAACATTATTCCGCCTGAATGGTCAAAGTAATAGCCATTCGAAAACCTGGCAAGCCAGCGTCTGACCATAACTCATACCGTCCGATTGCTATGCTTTCGTGCATTAGGAAATTGTTGGAGAAACTCGATCAGTGGGTCGAAACAAATAACTTGCTATCAAATACACAGTTTGGGTTCCGCAAGAGCAAAGGAACAAACGATTGTCTGGCGCTGCACAGATATTCAACTGGCCTTTGCGCACAAGGAGCAATTGGCTTCAGTATTCTTGGACATTAAGGGGGCTTTTGATTCAGTTTCCATTAAAATTCTGTCAGACAATCTGCTCAGATGTGGACTTTCTGGAATTTTAAATAATTTCTTGTACAATTTGTTGTCAGAAAAGCAAATGAACTTTTCCCTTGGACAACTGACAACTTCCAGAATTAGCTACATGGGACTGCCCCAAGCCTTATGTCTCAGCCCTCTTCTTTATAACTTTTATGTCAAAGATATCGACAACTGTTTGGCATAACAATGCACGCTAAGACAACTTGCAGATGACGGTGTGGTTTCCGTAAGAGGTCCACATGCCGTGGACTTGCAAGGACCATTGCAAAGTTCCTTAGATAACTTGTCGTCTTGGGCTAGGAATCTAGGGAATTCTCGCCGCAGAACACTGAACTGGTAGTGTTTACTCGAAAGCGGTACCCAGCCCAAATGCATCTTAATCTTTTGGGCAGAAACATTACTCAATCATTGTCTTTCAAGTACCTTGGGGTCTGGTTTGATTCAAAGTGCACTTGGAATACCCATATTACGTATTTGAAGCAAAAATGTCAGCAGAGGATCAACTTTCACCGTTCAATTTGCGGCACATGGTGGGGTTCTCATCCGGGAGACCTCATAATGCTTTATAAAACAACAATTCTCTCTGTTCTAGACCTGCCGCTCTTCGCATGTCCGTCCCATAGCGAAAATCGACAAGCCGAGAAAATCGCGTTTTAAGTTTGCTTCGTACGATTGCTTCTTATGTGATGGGACAACCAATGTGACTGTCTTTTTAAACTTTGTCAGAACAAAGTTGATAAGTTCATCCAGTATTATGAAAATATGGGTAGTTTGCTACCATTTGCATTGAAAAACTCAGTTTTGACAAAAACGACTATGGGACCGACATGCGAAGAGCGGCAGTAGAGTACGGCTCTTTCTGCTTTCTCTCGGCAAGAAAATGTCACCTAATAAAATTGGAACGAATTCAATATCGTTGTCTGCGTATTGCTCTCGGCTGTATGCACTCAACGCATAACATGAGTCTCGAGGTTCTGGCAGGAGTAACACCCCTCCAGAACCGTTTCTGGGAGCTCTCTATCAGAATAATTATCAAATGCGGAGTGACAAACACACTTATAATTGAAAATTTTGAAGAAATTCTTGGGCTGAACACACAATCTCGATTTATGAGAATCTACCACCACTACATATCGTCAGATATGTGTCTTCCTTGTTACACTCCAGACCGTGCTCACTTCACCAATCGCAGTTCCTCAATTGAATATGATCTGACCATGAAACAAGCACCTCATGGGATTCTCGATCAACTTCGACCTATTATTATCTCGCGTATTTTTACTGAAAAGTACCAACACGTCAATTGCGTAAACAGATATTTTACAGACGGGTCTCGTCTCAGCCACTGGCTTCGGTGTCTTCAATGAAAACTCTAGCGCCTTCCGCAAACTCCAGGAACCTTGTTCCGTTTTTTTGCTGAGCTGGCAGCAATCAACTTCGAATTGGGGATGATTTCCAACATGCCCGCAGACCATTACTTCATCTTCTCGGATAGTCTCAGTTCGATTGAGGCTATTCGGTCGATGAAACAAGGTAGGCACTATTCTTATTTCCTGTCAAAGGTAAGGGAACAGATGAGCGTGCTGGTCGAAAGATCATATATGATTACCTTTGTATGGGTCCCCTCACATTGCTCAATCACAGGTGGGCGCGCAAGAAGGCAATTTTATGACAGGCAAATTTCACACGATGAATTTTACCATTTAGTGCGTCAGAGTACCCTTTCGAGTTGGCAAACCGATTGGGACAATGGAAATCTTGGACGGTGGTTACATTCAATTATTCCTAATGTTTCTTCGAGAGCGTGGTTTAAAGGCTTGGACTTAAGTCGGGACTTCAATCGCGTGATGAGTAGACTTATGTCCAACCACTACTCGCTAGATGCTCATCTCAATAGAATAAACCTCGTGGACAGCAACATCTGTCGGTGTGAAAACGGTTACGATGACATCGATCACGCAGTTTGGCAATGTACGGATAATGACACCGCCAGAGAGTGACTTTTGAATACCCTTGAGGCCCTATGCCCTATGTTCCTATCAGAGACGTGTTGGGAACTCGCGATATCTGCTATATGCAGTCGGCTTATGTGTTTCTTCAAATGTCTAGTATAAGAATTTAATTCCTTTGTCTTTTGTCTCTCTTTATTAGTCTTTATTATCTTTATTAGGCAACTCGACCTTTTCCACCGATCCGACTGCTGTCCCTCTCAACCCAGTTCCAACTGACTTCGCTTCGTTGTTTCAACAACAGATGGAGAACAACAACCACCTGATGCTGGCCATGCAGGAAAGGTTCCAGAAATCCATCAAAGCGCTGATGGTCACCGAAATCGAAACGCAACGAAGACTTCGCAACGTTGAATCCTCGTTGCAGGTAGCTACCGCACCCTCTAGCAGTCCTACAGTTGGCAAGCCCAGTACTGCAATTCCGACAAACTCTACTACAGCTCTTTCAACCAACACCGCCTCAGCTCCTTCCAGTCCCAGCACCTCGAACAACCCGAACGCCTCCTTGGTGGACGTCAGTAGTGACATCTTCTCCTCGGATGGAGCCAGTGATTCAACGATTACGCCTGACAATAGCCCGACCCCTGCCAAGAAACCGGACACTCCTTTGCCCAACTCCTACACACCCAAAAACAACAAGCGCCCCATTTCGGAACTTGACCATTCACGGCGACCCCCTCGCTCTGACCAAGTTCCCAAAATTACGGAAGCCGCTCCTGAAGTCTCCTACATCGCCGGCCAAGAAGATCGATTCAAAGGAGAAACGGACGTAGTAGCTACTTCCTCTACTACCTCCAATGCCCACGCCACCTAAGCCATCCACCCGGACTATTCTAACGGACCACGCCAGTACTATACCATGTTCAATCTCCAGCCACCATCATCAACCGTGTCTGCGACTTGCCTCGGGTAGCCGGGGCCCCATTGGACTGGAAGCTACACTCGTACCAGAACCTTTGGACACCCCCCGACGCCCAGACAATCCAGATGAAGAATTCTGTGCCTTGGGTACGCAGGGCACCGTCAGTGCGGACGCTAGGACCCCACCGGAACTGGCGGACACCCTCTGCGACCACAGGACGAAGACTCATGTGAAGAGCCCAGTGATATCCCCCGGTAGCCGGGGCCCCGTTGGTGCGGACGCCCTTCCCACACCGGAACCGACGATATCCCCCCGGCACCGGGAGGGAACTGGAAGAGAGACGCACAAGGGTGGCAACACCCATCCCTCTATGGACGACGAGGGAATGAACTTACCGCAAAGTATCGGGATGGACAAGGGAAGCTACGCCCATTCCCCGAAGGACCTCGAGGGAACCAAGCCAAGCAATACGACGCGCAGTACACTTTTTTCCGTTGCTGGGACATCCATGCCTTGGATGGGCGGAACGCTTCCGCCTGTTCTGGGTGTGGCCCTGTCTCATTCAACAGCATCACCGAGCACCATACCGGAGCCTATCAGCAACCTACGTATTCCGAAAGCAATCTCCTTTTACTCAGCCGTTGGGACATCCCTGCCCGGGGTGGGCGGAACGCCTCCGCTTGCCCCCGGTGGGGCTCTGTCTCATTCGGTCATCGGCCCAAGTCCATCGGCGTCTTCCACTACCATGTCATCAACGCCAAGATCGCCTCGGCCCAACGGAACTCCCCCGCCTGGCTTTTGTGGGCCTCCGTCCGATGATGACCTATCCAACCACACAGCCGAGAACCACCCGAACCTCCTTTCGCCCGTTGGAACATCCCTGCCTCTGGTGGGAGGAATTCCTCCTCCTGCCTCTGGTGGGGCTCCGTCTCATTCGGATTGGAACATTAATGGGTTTCTCCAGCACGATATTGGCCAGCCCGTTAACCCGAGTGGCAGTCAAAACCGTGACAACGCCGAGTCTACCATCCTGTACCCCACGCCTGCACTGCCCAAGCCGGTGAACCTTGTTCTCCAGTGGAATATAAACGGATTCCATGGCCGCCTAGGGGAATTGGAGCTTCTCTGCCAAAGCGATGCCCCCTGGATAATCGCTCTACAAGAGGTCAACAAAGTCACAACCGACCAACTCAATCGCTCGCTGGGAGGGAGATACGATTGGACTTACAAGCGTTGCACCAATTTCAGGCACTCCGTGGCCATCGGGGTGCTTAGGAGCATTCCACACGATGTTCTTGACCTCGAAACTAACCTGCCAATCGTCGGCGTCCGCCTTAAGAACGCCTCTAACTTAGCTATCGGCTGTGCGTACCTGCCCTGCGGACGGATAGCCAATCTGGATGGGGTCTTAAGTGCAGTTATTTCCAAGTTTCCGGAACCGCGGCTCTTCGTCGGCGACATCAACGGGCACCATCCGGACTGGGGCAGCCCTCGCCCAGATCCCAGAGGCTCTATCCTGGCGAGCATTTTTGAGAGAGAGGACTTGGTGGTGCTGAACGATGGCGCTCCCACCTTCTTTAATGGACGGCACACCACCGCGATCGACATTGCCACTGCCAGCCGATCTATCGTAGACAAGGCACAGTGGAATATCTGTACCGACCTGCACGGTAGTGACCACTACCCAATCCGCATACAGCTTTTCGTAGGTGCGGTCCCCCCAACGACCCGGAGACCCAGGTGGCGCTTCGAGGAAGCCGACTGGGACGCTTTCAGGGAGAAATCCGACGCTCTCTTTCAGCAACGCGAACCGAACGATATCTCCAGCTTCACGGAAGTACTATACGACGCTGCAACACTATCCATCCCAAGGACTGGTAGCGTACCCGGGCGAAAAGCCCTACGTTGGTGGAACGAGGATACCAAATGTGCGGTAAAAGCACGACGCAAAGCCCTACGCCGGCTTAAGCGCCTAGCCTTAGACGATCCTGGTAGGGAGGAAGCGCTGAAGGTCTACCGAGAACGCCATCTCTCGTGCAGACAGGTGATCCGCGACGCGAAGCGATCCAGCTGGATGGACTTCCTGGATTCAATCGATGAATCCCAATCGTCGAGCGACTTGTGGAATCGCGTCAACGCTCTCAGTGGCAAGCGGCGATCTACTCCACCTACTATCCAAGCTCATGGCAACACGATCTCAGAACCGAAGGACATCGCTGACAATTTAGGGAACTATTTTGCCGGCCTGTCCGCTATCAGTGGCTACGACAGCGATTTCGTCCAGCGCGTCAAACCTTCCACAAGCAGCATTCGCGACCTGCGAATTCCATCCGATGTCCCTTCCCTCCAGATCAACGATGCTCTTACCTTCCGGGAGCTTCAGTTCGCCCTCGGCAGCAGTACTGGTAAATCTGCCGGGCCGGACGAGATTGGATACCCGGTGTTAAAAAACCTCTCCCTCGACGGAAAAACGAGGCTACTCGCTCTCTTCAACGACCTATGGCTCACTGACTCGTACCCGGACCTCTGGAAACAAAGCCTGGTAGTGCCCATTCCAAAGATCAATGCGGCGAGTGGAGAAGCCTCCTCCTTTAGGCCGATTGCGCTCACTTGCTGCGCGGCAAAAGTGATGGAGAGAATGGTAAATCGTCGACTTAGGCAGTTCCTGGAGTCAAACAGTCTCCTTGACGAACGGCAGCATGCATTCCGACAAGGACATGGCTCCTCCACTTACTTTGCAGCCCTCGGAAATGTACTCAAGGAAGCCCAGGACAACGGTCACCATGCGGAGTTAGTATCCCTTGATATTTCAAAGGCGTTCAACAGGACTTGGACGCCCGGCGTCATCAGGCAGCTCATCGGCTGGGGCCTGAAAGGCCACATCACACATTTTGTACGGAATTTCCTCCTTGATCGTACCTTCCAGGTGACTGTCGGGAACACTCGATCGGATCCGTTCCCCGAGGAAACTGGAGTGCCCCAGGGATCCGTCATAGCGGTAACGCTATTCCTGGTGGCAATGAACGGGGTATTCAGCCGACTGCCCAAGAACGTGCACGTAATCGTCTATGCCGATGACATACTCATCGTCGTAACGGGACGAACGACTATACGGACCAGGAATATAGCCCAAGCAGCTGTCTCCGCCGTCAGCAGGTGGGCGCTTTCTGTTGGTTTTCAGCTCTCCGCACCAAAGAGTGTACGGTGCCATATCTGCCACTCGGGTCATCTGATTCGGGGACCACCGATCACCATCCAGGACCATCCAATTCCGCTTAAGAAAACAGTCCGCGTTCTGGGGGTAGTTCTGGATCGGACTCTAAGTTTCGACCAACACTTCAGAACGGTGAAAGAAAACTGCCGTAGCCGCATCAACATCGTCAGGACAATCTCCCGTCCGCACCGCTCCAGTAACCGCGAGATCCGCCTTCGTGTCGCCCGGGCTGTTATCGACAGTCGACTTTTCTACGGCCTCGAAATTACCTGCTTAGCCACCGAGAAGCTGAACCGCATCCTCGCTCCGGTATACAATACCTACGTACGCATCGTATCCGGCCTCCTACCTTCCACGCCCGCAGACGCCGCTTGTGCAGAAACCGGAGTCCTCCCTTTCCGCTATCGATCTGCTGCAGCCTCTGCCACCAAAGCCGCTGCCCTCGCTGCTAAGACATCCGGGAACGATAGGGTCTTTCTCCTCAACGAGGGGAACAGAGCCCTCCGCACTGCAGCCAACGTAGACCTCCCCCCGGTGGCCAGGGTCCACTGGCATGGAGAGAAAAGTTGGCGATCAAACGTTATCAAAATAGATAAGCGGATTAAGAGAGGATTCCAAGCCGGAGATAACTCTGTAGCGTTGAGGCGCTCTGTTGCAGAACTTCTTAGGTCGGCTTATCCGGGGCACGTTCATCGCTTTACGGACGGATCGCGATCACGGGCCGGAGTGGGACTCGGAGTGGCAGGACCAAACACCGCAACAAGTCAAAGTCTTCCGGAGGAGTGTTCCGTTTTTTCCGCAGAAGCCGCTGCTGTTCTTGACGCAGCCATCACTCCTGCAGATCAACCGATCCTTGTGCTAACGGACTCACACAGCGTCATCCAGGCGCTGGAAGCCGAAGCCCCGAGCCACCCCTGGATACAAGCCATTACACGTTTTGCCCCACCCTCAACCGTTTTTACGTGGATTCCCGGGCACTGCGGTGTTCCTGGAAACGATCAGGGATCTGGTCCATCCGGACCCCGCTTCACCAGGAACGTACCACTCCTAGACGTCAGGCGTTGGATTGCGAATATCATCATGGAAGCCTGGCAGGAGGAATGGTTTCAGTCACGCACCACCCTCCTGCGAAAGATCAAAGAAACCGTACGACCTTGGCAAGACAGCCACAAGTACAAAGACCAGCGGATTATCTCAAGACTCCGGACCGGCCATGCGAGGATTTCCCACAATTTTGGTGGGACACCCTTCCACAAGGTTTGTCCAATCTGCAGCATCCCTGCCTCGGTGGAACACGTGCTGTGTGTCTGCCCAGAGTTTCAGAGGCTACGCGAACAACACCGACTCCCAGAGAGCATCAGGGAGCTACTTGGCAACGACCCCTCGACGTTGACTGCGCTGATTGCATTCTTGAAGGACGCTCACCTATACAACCAAATCTAGCCCTCTCGTCGTGGGCTGCGCTGTCCGTGTTCTTTCACCTTCCTATTTTCCTGCCGTCGGGGTATCTCTGCCGGACTGGGGCACTGTCTCTTACGGTGGAGCTCTACCTTGTTCGCGCATCCATTCCTCACCACAGTCCCGATGTAACTCCCACTTTACATTAAGTTTTTTAAAATGTTGTCTGTCCCTTTTGGTGGGTAATCAGAGCCAGTTGTACGTTATGTAATGATAGACTGAAACGCTTTCTTTCGAGGCAGGCCCTAAGCCTGACCCTCGATTATCAAATGTGATGAACTAGCCTACGGCTAAAAATCACAAAAATAAAGAAAAAAAAAAAAAAAAAATCTCTTTATTAGTTTTTGTTTGTCTTGTACCCCCGTCTCGATGAGTCTCATCGTTGCCCACTGGTCACCATAGCCGGTCGAACTCCAGACGAAACTAGAACCTCACTACCGTTCATACTGGTGACAACGCTCTGATGAGACAACGAAACCTTACCCCCAAGCTCCTCCCCTGATCCTATCCTTTGACAATGTACCTCTATAACCTCGAGTAAGCCGCGAGTATTCGGCCCAACTCCTACTAGACATAGAATTAAGTGAATTTTGTTACAAACAAAGAACAATGAACTATCGGCTCCGTAAAGCTAACGCGAACTAGTTAAAACAAATATTATTTGATATCATAAAAATTATTTTAATTATTTGATTTCATCTAAAATTAAAAGAAACAATTATATGGAAAATAAATCACATATCAAGTTTTTTTTTTTTTTTTTTTTTTTTTGACTTGTACCAAGGCAAAAAGTAATTCGTTTTCATTATTATCATGTGAATATAGATTCATCATGATTAATTTATCGGTGTTTTAATATTGCAAATTATTGTGAAAATTCCTGGGTTATAATTTGAATAGTTGTGTTGCTGTAGCGTCGTGCTAGTGTGTTTCGGTGCTACGCCTCCACTTCCGGAAGCATTGGCGTTCTGCCCCCTGGACAAAAACCGGGAAAGATGAATTTGCAGATTATACTACGATGCTTCCACGTCGAGGACACAATACATAAGCGGTGAGATCTAACTGATAACCGAAATTCAAATTTCGGAATTTAATTAAATATTACATCCAGTTAGAAACAAAGTAATAATGTTAGATGATCGTGGAGGGCACTAGTCAAAAAAATTTAAAATTTACAAGACATGTGGATCATATTCGACCGAGATAATCAACTTTTAAAAGTGTCCGAAATTCGAGTTTAAGTGTCCGAAATTTGAATCGGCACGGTATAAAAATATGAAATGCATCCTACTAAATACGTGCCATCTACAAAGCAGGAATTGCTTTGATGATGGAAGTGTACACGCAGTACCAATATACATTTTATATCGGTACTACGTGTATGCGGGGCTTGTTGTAAGTGAAAGTAACCTCGGAATGGACGTGAGTGACCAGGCATTCTGAAATGGGTTACTGAATCTCACCTTTCAACTTCCGGGCTAAAATTGTTTGCAATGAGATCAGTATAAGATAATAATAGATTATATTGCAAACATTTTTCTTCCATAAAAACACTGCCGGACAGTGGAAGTTGGATTGTATATACATACATACAAATAAATCACATATCAGGTTAAATGATCTTTTTTAAGAATCAACAAAATATTTTCTTTGAAACAAAAAGCATACTTTTTTGTAGTAAAAAGAAGCGCGTGATTGGAACAAATTATATTTGTTTTGATTCAAGAAACGTCATGATAGAATCAAAGAAAAATATTGTTGAATTTACTCACAGTAAATTGCAGAGTTGATTCTAAAAACAACAAATAGGTTTTTACAAATTTACTTTTGTATCAAAGAAAAAATGTGCATAGGCCCTGAGTCTACAATATTTTTTGTTGAATTCAATGTGATTTATTTTTGAAATTAAAAAACCATTTCTCTGCGTGTATGTTTAGTCTATCTTCGTGGGTCTCAAGTGACTTATTTATGAGACTAGCTTCATTTCGAAGTTTGTTCACTAGCTGCCGTTTAATTTGTATAGTATATACCTCAATAGCCTCTGTGCAAATCAAACTGGCCCAAGCGCTTGCGTGAAAAAAATGACTTTTTGACTTATTTTCAGCGATCGTAACTCATCCAAAAAACTATAAAACTATTTCAAACAAATGTTTTATGGCTTCTGCAAAGTCGCAGAGTCGAACAAATCACTTTACAGCAAAACTTTGATCTCTAGGGGCTACGTAATTATAAACTACAACATTCGTGCTAATATTCCTTGACTGTAAAGCGTATAATTTAGCCGTTAATTCAGTTTTTTTAGATTCACATTTAACGTAATTGATCGGAGATAAGCTTGCATGCAAGTTGCAGTATCGATGTCAAAATGGCATAATCTAATTACTCCGCATGAATGGCATGTGATATGTGCGCATGAGAATTATGTGTCCCACAAATATAAACTAAACAACGAATCTAATTGCAAAATCTATGTATGGGACACATTTTGATTTTGATTTTGCGAGATAGAAGGGAGTCTGTTTTATGCAGGCCAAATCTCAAGTCTCAAGGCCACACCCCAGAACGTGAGTGGACCATGGTGATCACGTTAAACTATAATGTCTAAAATGAACAACATGCCCCAAACAACCCCAAGAACGGCTCCCATACACTCTCCATGCTGAATCGTGAGTCCCCACTTTTCCCATATCATTGCATGCAAAATAATTAGTTGCAATGATAATGACAGGACAGTATAATATACTGCCGTTATACGCATAAGAGTGAAAATAAAGGAAGTTGTAATTGAATAACATCACAGAGTTTGACAATAGCGCGATGGTATATTATTATGATACTAATTATACGAATCCTGGGAAAGCATCATCCTCGTCGTTAGAGAAACCTCTGAAATCCGGGATGTTCAGTTGATCATCGCTACTTGAATCACAGAGGCTAGGCATTAATATTTACTTGACTTTAACTCCTAGATTTATTTCGTCTCCGTGAGGGCACTGGTTAACTTGAATCACTGAGAGTATCTTCCGAGTCTTCGTATTCTTATTCCACCATATAAGTGAACAATCTTGTCGTAGCTGTTTTAAACTCGCTTCAGTTATTAGTCACCTCTTGCCAATAATCCGCCGATCAACCGCTTCCTTCTACATCGTGCCTTGCGCTGGTTTTCTATGTGAAGCATAGTCTTCCAATTTTCTTCTTTTTCGGGATCCCATACTTAGGGCTTTCCTGATAATCTGTCATATCTGTCTGTTTTTATGAAAATAAAATTATGTTCTATCTCTCTGCAGCGTGCAGATAGTTAATATCGTTGTCTTCTTCAAAACTTCATCGTCTTGATCTAAAGTAGAGCAAATCGCCACTCGATCAAGCAAAATTCATAGGTAGTACCTGTGTGATGCCGCAAAATAAACAAAAACAATTCATAGTTAAAATCATAATTCTAAACTACACAATTATTTAATTTTGGCTAGTAGTTAAATTCCAACAAACTTTTGGTCCGCTACATCACAACTGGCATCATTAATGTGCATCTTTCAAAATGTAAAGATACAGACAAGCCCTGGGACCTGGTTGCAATTAAGCAATCCTCAAGGTTATGCCAATGCCCAGGGAAAAAATCTATGTGTGGGACACATGAAAACAATTATTGGCTTTTTCTCAGTGTATGATTGTTGATCGGAGTAAAAACTGACATTTTTCAAACATAGTAGTTCCACACAGATTCGCAAATCGTTTCGGATCTGTGTTTTTAGAATTATTACTTGTTATTTTACATAGTTGTTTATTATTGTCCAACTTGTCATTTTACATATTTGGTTCCCTAGTTTTGTAGACGACTATCAATATCACAATCGGTAAACGGTTTATTTTATCCACAGCTGGAACGACCTGCCACCGATCGTAGATCATAATCTCACGGCTGAGGACAGGACATATCAAGTTTCCCACAACTTCTCGGCAGCCGGTCCCTTCAGATCAATCTGTGATAACTGTCAGGTTCCCACTTAGTGGAACACGTGTTGTGCTACTGCCCGCAATGTATTCTATGTATGTATGTATGTATGTAAGGTAGTCACCATCCCTTCAAAGATCTTGTCTGGGTGGACCCGTAAGCAGAGGCACTTATGCGAAATCCACGGGAATTTAAGAATCTCCTTCCAACGATACGATCCAACAAATCGAATAACGCAATTCGCAAGGGGACACCCCTCACCATCCCTCTCCAAAGAGGGAATTTGGTAAAGAGAGATGATAAAACCGATTTGTACCTTCCTGAAAGTTGTCCTAGCTCGCTGTCTACTCCTATACAGGGTGTTTGGTTCCGGGTTTTACATATTTTCAGGGTAGATAGGACTCCTAAAGTTATGAAAAAATCCCCATGAAACATAGGGTCGGAAATGACTGCTAAGTGAGTTATTCAACATTTTATGTTTTTTGTATTGCCAACTTTGGTTAGCTATATTTTTTTAATCTTAATGTGGTTTTCTGATTTCAACATACCAAATGAAAGATTAAAGTCTTAGCTATCAATGCTTTCTAGAAAAGAACTCGATTAAAGTTAATTATCATACATTAAAATTGAAAAGTATGTTGAAAGTACCGAAAAAACTGGTGAAATTTCATACATTTTAGTGTTTTTAAGTTGAAAATTTTCATTTCTGTTTGTTTAGTTGTTCTACAAAACATTTTCCATGCAGTTCCCTAGATTTGTGCCTTTGGTAGTAACCTTGTAGGCTTTATGGTTTCTTCGTAATTATTGATTTAAAACAGCCTTAAAAACTTGTGACGTTTTCTTAAAATGCGCTATAGTCACCCTATTCGTTCGTACGTTCGGCTGTTGCAGTGGACTACGCACATGAAAATTTGGTAGAATGTTATTGTAAATGTTTAGCTACATTCTTAACTTTTGATTACCGCACATCTCCTGCGCCGAAAGAAAACATAACTGCGGAGATGTTTCGCGGTATCGAATATTGCTCAGTCTCAGTAGAAAACACAACGAGAGACATCGAATCGGCGAATTCTGAGAGCGGAAGGGAGAGAAGTAGGTAGTGGTAATAAGTCGATGTCCTTTTTATTTCATAGCACTCGCAGCTCAGCTGCGGTCCTTTTTCAATGGAGGAGTGTGGAGCTCCGCTGCTTCTGTATACACACTTAGATTTTTTTACAGGAGTTAGTATTTTTACTGGATTTTTGGATTACTGACTCGGTTAAAATTCAAATGACTGTTATTCGTAAGGATTGGATAAAACCGAAAAATTTTATTTTTCATCATTACGCGGGGTTAACAGAAGTTAGTCTGTAAATTTTCGTAACCCATTTCTCAACTTTGAATTTTTCACAGATTTTTTAAATTTTACCGAAGAGTTCCGCAATTCAAAAACTCGGTAAAAATTACTGACTCGATAAGTGTGTACTGATGTATGGTTGGTGAAGAGGCTAGCATGTGGAGGGTATTCTCGGGCTAGTGAATGCCACCCATCCCCACTTATAATTCAGTAATACACTATTTATTCATTTCTGTTTGATATGTTTACAAAGTTTGACAAACAGAAATGAGCATTGCAGTGTAGTTACCAATTTTCCAAGTCATAGACTTCAGATAACTGTTCAAAGTCCCAGATTTTTTATAACGGAATCATGAACATCGGTGATTCTGCTGCAATACAGGATCATATGGTTCAATTCTTCACCGAACTATACGCACGAGGTCATGTGGACGAAGAAGCAGAAGACGGTCCCTTTCGTTGTGAGAGAGTCATCCCTGAGCAGGATGATGTAAACACAGCCTGCATGAGCGAAATAACAACAGTCGAAATTTTTTCCGCCGTCCGAACAAGTGCATCGAAAAAGTCACCGGGTCCCGATGGCTTGCCGAAAGAATTCTATCTTCGAACTTTCAATGTGATCCACCCTGAACTAAACTTGATAATGAATGATGCAATCAGGTCAAACTTCCCAACTCAGTTCGTCGATGGGGTGATTGTTTTGGTGAAGAAACGCGGTACTGGGGAAAACGCACGTTCATATAGACCAATAAGTCTGGTCAATGTGTGTTCGCGATTGAAGCGAACGTAATGTGTTGTAGAAGTAGTAGTAGTAGTTGTTTTGTGTAATCGCCCTAACCACTTACCCAATCCTTTAAAACTCTACTAACCCCGAGGCGACCACGGGTAATCGGTTTCCGAAACCAACCCTAATGTGCTACATGTGTAATTTGTATCAAGACCCTGAAAACAAGCTTTGATCATTTCCTTACGCTGCCGCTGGCTTGGCACGAGCATGCAAGCAGCAGCACCGACCGAGCGACGAGCGACCGACCGACCACAAACCAACGAGCGTGCAGCGAGTGCTGATTGGTTATGAATGAAGGAGAAATGAATGAATGCAACATCAAGAAGAAGAAAGCCAAACACATTTAAAGCGACGCATTTTGCGCGTCGCGAGCATACAGTCCACAAGCTTTGTAAAGCAAACACCGAAATATAGCGCCGTTGAAAGTTTTAATTCTCGTTTTTTCTTCCTTGGACAAGCCGAAGCCAAAACAGTCCTTTTCAGGGCTATGAGTTGAGTTGGATTTCAGTCGAGCTTTTCGTTGTGTTCCTGTTGGCTTTCCCACAGGGGGAATTGAGCAAATCAGCTGGAATCCTCCGAGCCGAGGATTGCCACACCATCTCCAGTGTCCGTGATCGGACAATGTGGACTATAAAATTCTTTCTCGTATCCTGAAACATCGTCTCGAAAATGTGCTCCGAGCCCATGGTGTGTTGTCAGGCTCGCAAAAATGTTCTAACACTGGACGAAATATCTTCCAGGCTACGCTAGCAGTGAAAGATAGAATAGCACAGCTGAAAGCGAACAAACAGAAGGGTAAACTGATTTCATTCGATCTGGACCATGCATTTGATCGTGTGGACCAGAGGTTTTTGTTCAATACGATGCGAGCGTTGGGTTTCAACACGACACTTGTTGACTTACTTTCCGGTATAGCAGCAGCTTCTTCATCTCGTTTGCTTATCAATGGGCACCTCTCTGCACCATTTCCGATCCAACGTTCGGTTCGCCAAGGAGACCCTCTCTCAATGCATCTTTTTGTTCTCTATCTGCACCCACTTTTACGGCGGTTAGAACAAGTGTGTGGAGCAGATCTAATCGTCGCTTACGCAGATGATATCAGTGCCATCGTCACCAGCGTCGGTAAACTCGACGCGATGAAAGATTTGTTCAGGCGATTTGAGCAAGTAGCAGGAGCACGGTTGAATGAAGATAAAACAACGGCAATCGACGTTGGCCTCATTAACAGCCCTTTGACGGTACCGTGGCTTCGAACAGAAAATACCATCAAAATTCTTGGAGTGATCTTCGCCAACTCGGTGCGATTGATGGTCACACTAAACTGGGACAAGCTCGTGACTAACTTTGCCCGGCAAGTGTGGCTAAACTCACTGCGCAGCTTGGCTTTACATCAAAAGGTAACGCTGCTCAAATCTTCACCCAAAAGCAGTCCACGTGGCGAAACTGACAGCCACAATGCGGAATTACCTTTTCCGTGGAGCATGTGCGACCATTCCGATGCAGCAGCTAGCACGCAGTAGAGAAAACGGCGGGCTTAATCTGCATCTACCAGGCGCTGTTAATAAACCGCCACTTACACGAGATCGAATCCCTTCCTTACTATAGCTCCTACCTAACCCAGATAAATCCTCCCCAAGCAAATTCCATTTCAGACCTTCCATGTTTAAAGCTAATCCTTAATAATGTCCAAAATTTCCCCTTCCAAATCCAACAACACCCTTCCGCCGATCTCATCCATCGATTCTTCATAGATCGTACAGACAGACCAAAAGTGGAAACAACAAACCCTACAATCAACTGGACCCGTGTATGGAAGAATATAGCCGTGCGTGATTTATTACCTTTGCAGCGCAGTGTGTTGTACTTTTGGGTTAACCAAAAAATCTCGCATCGTCGGCTGATGAATATAATGAGGCGAACGGATGGAGAACAATGTACTTTTTGTAATGTGATGGTTGAAACAATTCAACACAAGTTTTTCGGCTGCCCTAGCCCTAGAGTACAGGCTGCATACGATCTACTTCAACAAAAGCTGCTGGTGGTGACTGGCAGTCGACGCTCTCTCCATCTCGATAATCTCCTCTGGCCCTCACTGGAGAGACTGCCAGTGAATAGAAGAACACTGATACTGAAGATTCTTTTTATTTATATCACCTTCATTGATAATTGTAATGGTAGGATAGATATTGATGCACTGAAATTTAATTTTGAAGTCGAGGTTTAAATAATTATGTAAGTAATTTTAATTAAACAATCAACAACAAATAAACGTACTTTAACAAAAAAAAAAAATAGGTTGGCTATAGCGCATTTTAAGAAAACGTCACAAGTTTTTCTGGCTGTTTTAAACCAATAATTACGAAGAAACCATAAAGCCTACAAGGTTACTACCAAAGGCACAAATCTAGGGAACTGCATGGAAAATGTTTTGTAGAACAACTAAATAAACAGAAATGAAAATTTTCAACTTAAAAACACTAAAATGTATGAAATTTCACCAGTTTTTTCGGTACTTTCAACATACTTTTCAATTTTAATTTATGATAATTAACTTTAATCGAGTTCTTTTCTAGAAAGCATTGATAGCCAAGACTTTAATCTTTCATTTGGTATGTTGAAATCAGAAAACCACATTAAGATTAAAAAAATATAGCTAACCAAAGTTGGCAATACAAAAAAACATAAAATGTTGAATAACTCACTTAGCAGTCATTTCCGACCCTATTTTTCATGGGGATTTTTTCATAACTTTAGGAACCCTATCTACCCTGAAAATATGTAAAACCCGGAACCAAACACCCTGTATATGCAATTTTCACACTGCCGTACTCTAAACGGAACTATCAATTCTATACTTTCTTCATCTCCTCACTATCGAATAAAAATTACCACTTTAGTCTATTGTTTGAAATTAGCATCTTCAACTATGTAAATCGTTGAGTTCACGCAGAAGTAATACTAAACATATAGTCAAAGTGTTAAACATATTCAAAAAAATGAGTAAACCACCACAAAGCCTGGTCTTTTCCAGTGCCATGGGTGGAAAAAGAAATCAGAACAATAACATCCAGAAACATTATTCCTGAAAGTTCTTTTGAACTGCCGCTCTTTGCATGTCGGTTCCATGGCGAAAATCAGCAAGCCGAGAAAATCGGATTTTAAGCTTGATTCATACCATTGCTTCTTATGTGATGATACAACCAATTTGGTTGTCTTTCCAAACTTGTTCAGAACAAATGTATTGAGTTCATCCAGTATTATGAAAATATGAGTGTTAGCTACCATTTGCTTTGAAAAACTCAGTTTTGACAAAAACTACTGGGACATCCAAAGAGCGGCAGTGAAGCAAAAAGATAATATTGAGCAAGAGTAAAAATCAGAAATGGAAACATTTGCTAAAATGAAAGCTAGTGAGGGCAATTAGTGTTTTTTTTTATTAATGTAAAGTGTATCTCAAAATGGATCGTACAGTAGGTACTTAAATTTTAGAAAAACGGCTCTAAAAGCAGAAATTAAAAAGATACGTCTCTGAATTTTTGGCTGACTTAGCATACATTTATCAATTATTGGCTCAGTATTGGGCATATAAGGTTGAGTTTACAAAAAGTTAGAGCAATTTAATAAAAATGCCTTTTTTCTTGAAAAATCTTTTTTTTTAATAAAATTAACATTCTTGAAATTTTGCTCATTTTTAGCCGTAAAAAACATCATTCATCTGCCACTAATTTTACTAAAATCCGTCCACTAGGTTAAAAGTTGAAAATCGAGCGTTTTACTAAATCAAATCTAACTTCATAAATCAATAAACATCTGTTCAATCACCAGCCATGATTTAAAAAAATACATCTATTCACAATGTTAAAAAAAAATATTTTCTAGTGTGTACAATCAATTTTGAGATACACTGTATACACACTTAGAAATTATTACCGTATTCGGTAATTTTTGTTACCGAACTTTCAACAGCTGAACGTTCGGTAATCTAAATGACTACCGAACAATCGGTTAACGGTTTATTTTATGAAATGACAAAAGTACCGAACGGTTCGGCGGTTTTTTTTTTCAACGATTAAGTAATTTGTTACCGAACTAATCCGTAAAATAAAAATCGTTGATCCTTTTAATTTTATTAGTTTTTTCGAACAATTTGAAGAAAATTTTCTTCGTACGATAATATTTGAAAGTCATATTTATTTAAAATTATGATCCATTATGATTTGCAGAATTACGGAAGTGCGTGCATTTACTGATTCTATAACATTTCCCAGAAAACCATTCCCCAGAATTCCATTCCCCAGAATGCACCATTCCCCAGAATGAACCATTCCCCAGAAAAGCATGCCATGTATTAGGTTGACTATTTTTGTTTATTCCTGGAATCTTCTTTCGCGTATATAAAAAGAAGAGAAAAACTTCTTAAGGGGGGAAATACAAGTAACACGTCAAAAAATCGACGATTTTCGGAATTTTTTTATGAGCAAATGAAACAACGCAAACGTTTTTTGCATTAAATTGCTTAACTCTTCCTCTACATTGGTGTGTGACCTATGTGGCTCTTTGGGGTCACATCAGAAGGAGGTCGCCTCCGGTGGGGATTGGTAATTGGCGGGCGTTCTAGAGACCTGAAAAATGGACAAAACTTACTTTTATCAATTGGACCTTATTCAGAAAAGATTTTTGTTCTATGTGAACCTCTAAAACCCAAAAAAAAAATTTAAAAATTTAGAAAAAATATCTGAAAAAAAAAATTGAGGAACGACATAGTGGAAACGTGTGAGCGTAGTTGGAGGATATACCCTATATAATTAAAAAAAAAAACAGTTAGTAAACTATCTTCAAAGTGAAGCATTTTAGTCACTTTAAGGTGTCACCTGGGACGAAATAATATATAATAAATATAGGTCAAAGACAAAAACAACTTGATACACGTTAAATTTTAGATTACATACACAAGTCCAGGTACTTAATAAAGCATGGGTTATAATTGATTAGGTAGATTAGAGATTTCAATTATTAAATTAGGCTAATGAGATATTATAATCATCAAACGAACTTAAATACGAAAATTTAGACAGCCTTATAACATTAAGTAGATTAACAAAAGAGTTAGGATGCGGGGGATTCGCTTAGGGAGGCAACTAGCCTTTTAAGCAACTGGCAACTAGCCTTTTCATATATTGTCTGTTTATTTTGATGGTTGCTTTAAAATAGCAATTTGGTATATAAAGGGTGATACGGTCGAAATTTGGTCAAGGGAAAACGCGTGTAAATCGGTGAAATCGTTTATTTAAAAAATCAAATTAAATTTCTTTTTCAAGTTCAATTAGTATAAAATTCAGGAAAAATATTCAGTTAGGCTTCCGCTTTTCCAAATCCGAATTGCCGGGCCTTACGCTTGACCCCTGCCATCAGATTTTGTACAGCCACCTTGTCCACCTTCTTCCCCGCAGAAAGCCAGTTTGCCTTGAACTGCTGCTCGCCCTTAGCAGTTTTTTTGGTCTTCTTTAGGTTCCGCTTGACAATAGCCCAGTATTTCTCAGTATAGCCCAGTATAGGGTTCTTGTCCTTGGGAACCACCTGCACGTTGTTGGCGGCGTACCACTCCATGGCCTTTTTACCGTAATGGCAAGATGCCAAATCCGGCCAAAACAGTACGGAACAACCGTGTTTCTTCAGGAAAGGCAGCAGACGTTTATTCAAACACTCTTTCACGTAAATTTCTTGGTTGACAGTCCCGGAAGCTATGAAAATGCTGCTTTTCAAGCCACAGGTACAGATGGCTTGCCAAACCAGATATTTCTTTGCGAACTTTGACAGTTTCATGTGCTTGAAAACATCTGCTACCTTTCCCCTTCCTTTTGCCGTATAAAACACCTGTCCCGGAAGCTGCTTGTAGTCGGCTTTGACGTAGGTTTCGTCGTCCATTACCACGCAGTCAAACTTCGTCAGCATCGTCGTGTACAGCCTCCGGGATCGCGCTTTGGCCGTCGTATTTTGTTTATCATCGCGATTTGGAGTCACTACCTTCTTGTAAGTCGATAGTCCGGCTCGTTTTTTGGCTCGATGCACGGTTGTAGACGATACACCCAGCTTATTTGCGGCATCTCGGAGAGAGAGGTTAGGGTTTCGCTTGAAACTACCGGCAACTCTCTTTGTCGTCTCAGCGACTTCCGGTTTTCGATTTCCCCCGATCCAGACTTCCTGGCTGTCGACAAACGTTCCCCAAACACTTTAATTACATTTGTAACGGTTGATTTGGCAACTTTTAGCGATTTTGCCAACTTTGCGTGCGAGTAGCTCGGATTTTCGCGATGCGCGAGCAAAATTTTGATACGCTGCTCTTCTTGCTTGGACGGCATTTTGACAACTGAAGAGTGAATTCCAAAATCAAAATAGGAGCAACATTCTACACACACACACACCTTCAAAATGAGGGGTGTTCAGGTTTTTTAAATGCAAAATTGAAAGAAATACGTCAAGTTGATATTGACCAAATTTTGACCGTATCACCCTTTATGTGAAAGGATGAATGGGTGGGAGATGGATTTTCGGTTTCTTTACATTTTGCAGCACAAATCTAGTACTATGTGTCATTTCCTCAAAACCCCTCAATAACCTCTACAATCCCTTCCCATAGCGCTCAAGTGGTCCGCATAGACTATTCAGCCATTACCCTTCCTTTATCCTCGGCTTTGGATTGACTTGCGCTCCCATTGCCCCACCAAACGCTGCAAAATGAAAATGAAATGAAAATGAATCCTGGGAAAGCATTATCCTCGTCGTTAGAGAAACCTCTGAAATCCGGGATGTTCAGTTGATCATCGCTACTTGAATCACTGAGGCATTAACATTTACTTGACTTTAACTCCTAGAGTTATTTCGTCTCCGTTAGGGCACTGGTTAACTTGAATCACTGAGAGTATCTTCCAAGTCTTCGTATTCTTATTCCACCATATAAGTGAACAATCTTGTCGTGGCTGTTTTAAACTCGCTTTAGTTATTAGCCACCTTTTGCCAATAATCCGCCGATCGACCGCTTCCTTCTACATCGTGCCTTGCGCTGGTTTTGCATGTGAAGCATGGTCTTCCAATTTTCTTCTTTTTCGGGATCCCATACTTAAGGGCTTTCCGTGCGTATATTTTTCAACTCGTCAGAGAAATTCGCAGCATAAGTGTCACAGAAGATTTTGTAATGGAAAAATTTCTTTTTATGCAAAATATCGACAAACTTTCTATGGAATAGTTGTATTGTGTCAGTTTTTCAAAGCACAACCAAATTTTTCCGTGAAATTTTACGATAGCAGCAAAACGTCTGTTCAATCTTTAACTGCAGTTTTCTCATTTTTGTGTTTTGTAACATGGGACAGTTATGCTTCAACCAGCAGTGCAGTGGTTTATCAGAGAGGGGAAGCTTAGTAATCCCCATTGCATGCCCATGGCGCCATTCTATCGCGGCATGAGCCAGCAACGTCGGTCATAAACCTACCGTCTCCAACACTCCACTAAAAAGCATGAAATTAAGCTCGCCCACCAACAGCAAGGTGCATAAACCAGCCAAGGGGAGGGAGGATGATGCTTTCCCAGGATTCGTATCATTAGTATCATAATAATATACCATCGCGCTATTGTCAAACTCTGTGATGGTAAATTCAACTTTCTTTATTTTTCACCAATCTCGATCATTATTAACAGGTAAATATTCATTTTATTCAACTAGTATATTATACTGTTATTATCATTGCAACTAATACATTTAGGCATATGCAATTGACCTGTATTGAGTTATTATTTTACATGCAATGATATGGGAAAAGTGGGGACTCACGATTCAGCATGGAGAGTGTATAGGAGCCGTTCTTGGGTTGTTTGGGGCATGTTGTCCATTTTAGACATTATAGTTTAACATGATCACCATGGTCCACTCACGTTTTGGGGTGTGGCCTTGCGACTTGAGATTTGGCCTTCTTAAGACAAACCCCCTTCTATCTCGCAAAATCAAAATATAGCCCACACATAGATTTTGCAATTAGATTCGTCGTATAGTTTATATATGTGGGACACATCATTCTCATGCGCACATATCACATGCCATTCATACGGAGTAATTAGATTATGCTATTTTGACATCGATACTGCAACTTGCATGCAAGCTTATCTCCGATCAAGTATGCTAAATGTGAATCTAAAAGAACTGAATTAACGGCTAAACTATACGCTTTACAGCCAAGGAATATTAGCACGAAAGTTGTAGTTTATAATTACGTAGCCCCTAGAGATCAAAGTTTTGCTGTAAAGTGATTTGTTCGATCATTTTAGGCACCTACTATTTTCAGAGAAGTGATTCTGCGACTTTGCAGAAGCCATAAAACATTTGTTTGAAATAGTTTTATAGTTTTTTTTTATGAGTTACAATCGCTGAAAATTAGTCAAAAAGTCATTTTTTTTTCACGCAAGCGCTTGGGCCAGGTTGATTTGCACAGAGGCTATTGGGGTATATAGGAATTGATTTTCTGTTGGGGAGCAACAATCTGAGAACATTGCGAAAAAGTGGTTCAAAAGTAATGATTAAAAAAATTTCATTTTTGTAGAAAAAAAAAAGAATAAAATCGATTTTTATACCACCCATGGAAATGGTCACCCTAATAATAAAATAAAATAATACGAATCTAATATTTTTCGATAAGGAACAAAACTACCAATTGTTACAAAAATCTGAGAACCACTATATCGTTTTACTATGGAATGGCTGTATATATATATATTACCGCGGCAAAACTTACGTAGCTTTTGTTAGAGATGACCTTCTTCGTTCGTGGCAATTCTGCAACTGTAGGATCCGTAGATGTAATTTTCGGAATGCTGTCATCCTCCATCACTACCGCGTATAAATTGATGCAGCTTTTA